>NC_083570.1:104016962-104024462 GCF_027579695.1 Neoarius graeffei
GGTTTGCAGATTTGTCCATTGGTGTGTTTAACAGCAAAGTGATTTTTTCCTTTTTTTTTAAACTGTTCTTTGCAAAATATCACGCTATAAGAACTGTAAATATAGCAAAAGCGACGGCATGTAATATCCAGAAAGTTTAACAGCACCTTGAAATAGTCAGTAAATGCACTGATTTGAAGAAGTCCCTCCAAAGACAAACTGTAATCAATCAATGTCCGTTTGATATATTGCCAATGCCTGTAGTGGTTCATGGTGTTGTTACAAAAAAATGTAGGACATGTCCACTGAAAAGACCAGCTAGAGCAAAACCTGGGGGCCACTCGCTCCCATTATAAAATGTAACAAAAGTTTCCGGCAAAATTGTACAAATCTGTAGCAGTACAGAAAAAAAAAAATATTTACAAGAACTTTTTTCTTAAAGTGTAGTTATGCAGCAAATCCAGCTTTGGCACTCTATGGTCTTGATCTCCTCCATGCATTCGCCCTGTCCCTCACTGATTCAAACCACACGAAGCACAAAGTAGTGTTTCAGAATCACCGCTGCAGATCAGGACACCGCGCTGTATGTGACCAGCCCCCTTTCACTTCTTTCTGGTGCCATGTGCTAGCTGGTGCAGTGGAAAAGGGCAAGAGCAAAATCATTGGTTCCAAAAATACATCTCAGAGTAGACCTCTCTTGTTCTTCTTCTTTTCTTTTCATACATTTCTGTGCAAAATGACAGCGGCAGCAGTTCCTACCTGTGGAGAATTGGAACAAAGCCATCATTAGTACTCTGACAGTCTGAGTTACTGACTACACCAGACTGCTGATGAACCCCAAAAGGAATTTCATGCTGACTCTTGCGCTACCTGAATGAACAAACTCAAGCTGCTTGGGAGACTTTTAGTTACTCTGCTACATTAACGAGTAATTGGATCATCAGAAGAGTTTGAAATTACACTGCATTCAACTAATCAGCCAAGTTTGACATCTTTGGTCTTTTTTTTTTTTTAATCGATATTTATGTTCGTAATTATACGAAAAATAAGCTTTCCCCCCCTTTTTTTACATAAATGTAATAGCATCAGAATAACAAGAGCTGTGCCTTTCAGCAAATCTAAAAATACTTGACAAAGTCATGCTCTCCAATTATTTTTTTAAAGAGGAACTTCAAAACTCCCAAATGTAACTATTCAAGTCTTCCTATTACATTTAGAAACCTTTAAGTCTGAACAACTGCATAATGAGGATCCCAACAGTATCCGTTTATCCATTTATTAAAATATAAAACAACTTGATTTACCACCATCAACCTTTCAATTAACCTAGATAATGGAACAACATGTGAGCAATATGTTCTAAGATACAGCAGAAAATTGTGGGATATTAAATGTGAAATAATAATATAACAGTGAAGGTATAAAGTAACAGGATCTATGTTGCCTATGGGATGGAAATATTACCATTCTGCGACAAACCATCCTGCTACCAAAGGAAAATAAATATGCCACCTGTGAGCTAAATGCAAACTTTGTCATCAATATACTTTTTAAGAGCAAAGAAACTACTTAGTTCAAGCTACAAATAGATGTTTTTTTCTTCTTTACTGCAGTAGCTCCTCTATCTCTCTGATAGTATACTTTAACTATCAATTCTGTATTATTTGCATAGCAACATCTCAGTGTGCCTCAATTCCCTGCTGCACAGCTTTGTTTTTCTTAACGGAGCAACATCAAAGAGCCCAACCTGGGTTCCAGTCCTCTATTCCAAATCTCCATGGCAACAGCCAAATCCTTTGATGAGGAGTGGTCTATTGTGTCCCCTCGGTCTGTATAAATCACCAGACCAAAAAAATCACTAAAAAAAATATCACCAAACTTACCCTCTTCTCCTGTTCTTGTGCCCTAATCCGTGTCTGAGACCAGCTCTTGCGACGCCATCTTAGTCCCCACTGCTTCTTCCACCCAGCCTCCACACTTCTCCCCGCTGCCTCCATTCTGACCTACGTTCTTCCCCACTTCGGGCCCACGACGGCCCAGTGAGTTGTTGAACCACTCTTTGATCTCTTGGCTGCTTAGTTTGGCGCAATCTGCTGTAGGCGTCTTCCGTTCCTGGCTTGGCAGAGCGACACTGCAGGGCTGATCTGAGATCAGCCGGCCATTCGACTCGCTGCCACTTAGCTTGTGGAACAGCTCTTTCCACTCTACAGTCCCACTGCGCAGAGCCAAACGGCTGTCTTTAAACCATCTGACAATGTCAGTACGAGCCAAACCTGTCTGTGTCTCCAGATAACTATATTCTTCAGGTGAAGGCCACCGTGTGTGGACAAAGACATCTTTAAGGAGGCTGAGGGACTTTCTATCCATAGGCACAGATGACGAGGTGGGGGCAACGATGGGAGGCAGATGGCATATGGGTAGCCCACCCTGTTTGTAAACTCCATTAAGCAAAGCATGCTGGTGCTGTGAAAGTGATCTTCTCTCTGCAATGCCAGTCCTCTTGGATCCCATGGAATTTAGGAGGGCTTTTTCCAAGTTGTCTCGAAGGGCTCTTCTTTCTGAGAACCAGCTGTCAATCTCCTCTCTGGAGAGTCTTGTGGTGATTGCAATGTGGTCAACCTCCTTGTGTGATGGGAAACTATTCCTCTGGAAACTCTCTTCTAAAACTTTTAGCTGCTCAGCAGTTTTCCCCTTCAGTCTTTCCAGGAGAGGGAACTGGGTTGGGACTGTTTTCGGACGCTCCTTTGGAGCAAAGTTATTATTTAAGTGCCGTAAACCATTATGGGCCAGTGCACTCTGATCAGAAAACCATTTTTTACCATCCCCACAGGGGACTCTATTATTGCCATTCTGACTCTCTGTGGGTCGACTCTCTGAGCTTGTGGGCTTTTGTTCCACTGACAGCTCTAGTGGTTTACTCTCCAGAGAGAAAGTGGGGATCAAGGTTGGGGCAACAGGTGGGGCCCTTGCAGTCTGAATGATTGGTGGTCTCTTCACTTGAGAAGTCACCAATGGGGGCACCAAGGGTAAACTTACATCAGTAGGTAAAGGTGACAGCTTGTCTTTAGAAATGAGAGAAAAGGCAGGAGCTTGATTTCTCATTTGCTGGGGAACCGTAGACCTCTTTAGATCAGTTGAGACTATGGGAACCATAGGTGGTCTATCTCTGGGTAACAGAGGAGGGGGGGCCATGGGTGTCTTATCTTTGTGGGGTGCCAGTGGAAATGCCATTTGTATTTTCCCCTTGGGCAGCACATACGGGGCAACAACAGGTCGTTTCATGTCTGTTGTAATCAAAGGTGGGAGCATGGATCTCTTACTGTCTGGGGGTACAGGAGGAGGAGCCATGGATAGTCTCTCTAGGGGTGGGACTGGTGGAGGTGCCATACGTAACTTTTCTTTGTGTTCATCTGTGGGAATCATGGGGCGCTTTACATCCTGGGCCACCGCTGATGTCCCCAAAGGGCGCTTGAGATTATGCATATTAGTAACTGTTGTCACAGTGACAGTCGCACAGGCACCAGAAGTTCCATTTGCAGTGGTAGCAGGTGACAGGGTGGACTGTCCAGTAACATGGCAGGACACTGCTGGTGCAACAGAATGGCTGGTAGCAACTGGTTCGCTCACAGGCGTAGGCAAAATGGTGAATGTGTGGTGAGCAGGAGGCATGCAGCCATTAAACATCTTCTTGCGAGCTTCTTCCACTTCTTCTGGTGACCAGGTGATGCCCTGTTTGAGCCGCTGGGTGGTGAACCACACTTTGATCTGCTCTTCAGGGTGCTTGGAAGCAGCAGTGAGCCAGGAGAGTTCTGCATGAGTTGGATAGGGGAATTTATTAAAGGATGTAATGAGTGTAGTGTTTGTGTCCAATAATGGATTGTACTTGCTTGTGTTCAGAGGAACGGCAATTGTTGGAATGGAGCTCAGGTTTGGGGGTCGCTGCAAAAGAGGCATGACATGGGACAGGCCCTCGAGCATCATGGGCTCTGGGATGATGATTGTTCCATTTACATTCACTGCTGTGATCTGATCCTTTAACAGTAGATGATCTAAATTACTCTCTATCTCATTTCCATTACTAAAGACTGCATTTTCAACATTCTGCATGGCTGATTGGCATGACGGTAAAAATTCAAAGGCATCATCATCATCTTGCATAAGCTTAGATTCTGGAGAGTTTGAGTCATCCTCATTCTCAATGGTTTGCTCTAGGACGGTCTGATTGTCAAGTTTGAGCCGTTTGAACTTGAAATTTCTCTCTCCTGGATGCTCTGTTTCATTGTGTTCTGTGAGGGAGTCAAACTTCTTGGTGCTGAAGTTGCAGACAGCACACAGGTACAGAGGGTTCAGAATGACGTTGGGGTGAGTGGAGTACACATGCTCTTTGAAGTCACTGAGATTCTGGGTCGCGAAGGAGCAGTACTTGCACTGGTAACCCCTACTCTGTTGTTTCTGTGGGGCGGAGGATTTCTCTTCCATCTTCTCTCCTGTCCCTTCCACGTGACCCCTCTCATCGTCTTCAGCTACACACTGCCTTGATTCTTGATGCATATCTAATGAAAGCTGCTGAGAGGAAGGTCTGTCCTCCACCAATTCGTCATCCAAGACATCCGTTTCCGTAGGGCCGCCCATTTCCACATCGCTAACAGAGACCATGCAGGGAGTGAAGGACTTCCTTCGGCTGGACATGGTAACTGCACTGATATGGTTCAGGGGTAAGCCTGACAGAGGAATTTGCAGGGGTTGCAAAGGGAAGGAGGAAGGGATCGAGGTGATCAGAGCGGATTCCCGATACAGGAGCGGGTCTCTGCAGTTCCTCAGTCCGCTCCGGAGTCGCCCAGCCTTGGCTCCGGAGTCCCCCGCTGATCGGGAACATCAGCTCCAGTGCAGAGCTTCATAGGACGTCATCACCCACAACCCACCTGCACACAGACAATGATCGAATGTTTAGAAAATTAGAATAAGCAACCATTAAAAGACTATATTACCAATTATTTCTCAATTACTTTTCAGTTCATCCACTATCCATAACCGCTTATCCTGTGCAGGGTTACGGGCAAGCTGGAGCCTATCCCAGCTGACTATGGGCAAGAGGCGGGGTACACCCTGGACAAGTCACCAGATCATCACAGGGCTGACACAGAGAGACAAACAACCATTTACACTCACGGTCAATTTAGAGTCACCAATTAGCCTAACCTGCATGTCTTTGGACTGTGGGGGAAACCGGAGCACCCGGAGGAAACCCATGCTGACACAGGGAGAACATGCAAACTCCACACAGAAAGGCCCTCGCTGGCTACGGGGCTCGAACCCAGAACCTTCTTGCTGTGAGGCGATAGTGCTAACCACTACACCACCGTGCCACCCTTTTCAATTCAATTATAATGTAATCTAGACACTGTTAAATTAACTAAATGTTGATAAATTAAACATAATGTTCAAGATAAATACTCACAATCTGCAGTGCAAGGCACAATTTCCCATAAACATACAAATTAGTTAAGTAGGATGCATTACTATCAAGACTTATATGGTTTAAAACTAAATCCAAGTTAGTTTCTGAACAGTTTCTGTTGGGTGAACAGATAAAGCAGTAAATAAAACAGGAATGGCAGACCAGAGCAGTAGAGGTCTATGGGTTTTGCTGGAGGGGTCCACAAGTTCAGGCATTCCACAGAGCAAGCCAACACATCTCCCAGAATACAAGATTTATTCACAACATTAGATAGACAGTAAAGGAGACAGTAAAGAAAGAAAGAACAGACAAAAGAAAGAAAAGCACCAGAGAAAGGGAAAAATCTATATAAACTGATTTTAGACAAAAACAAATCAAGGCATGCAATTTTTCCATGACTTCAGGGTCTGAGGCTGATAAACACCAGGAATTTTCACAGGCTTAAATGCCACATAACAAATCCCCTCATCAGTGTGTCTTTACAATGACACAACATTTTTTTTTCCTACCCTGCCCTGATAAAGCCCTACCAGAGGAACCCTGGTAATTAAACTGGACAAGTCTGGTCTTTTCTGCTTTACATAGGCAAATCTTATGTAAAGATAATTTGTGAATATTTACAAATATGTCTTTATTCCCACACAAGTCAGAAACTGATGACGGAACACAAGTTGCATTTCTGACGCAGCATTTTCCAAATCCCATTCTGATGGCCATTTTCTTCCCCACAATTACATTTTAAACAAAGGAATCACAAAAATATAAGCCCGATCCAAAATCACCACAAATTTGTTTAAAGGCTAGGCAATACAAGAAGTCAAATGAAGCATCGGTATAGGCTGCATATGGGTATAGATTCAAAAAGTGTCATTAGGAACGCTGTCCGTTTTGTACGGTTATAAATCGAAAGCATTTTCATGCAGTAGTTTGGACAAAGACATAAAAATGGACAACAAGGCATAAGACAAAGGCACAAAAATCAAAAGATTGAGTGAATCTTCCTCCATCTTCATCCCTCCGAAACCCTTAAAGCCTTTTTCTGTTAACAACTGCACATTTCAGTTCTTCCTGACTACCACAGGAACATTGATTTTCTGGCCTCTAGCTATTCAAGCCTCATTGAGCAATCCTCTAAAGTGCCAGATGTGTCTTAGATGGTGTTAATGTAAATGCATGTTTCTCTTCAGGGCATCTATGCATCTCCACGGCACCAAAAGCAAACATCCATCAACTGTTTTTCTTATATTTGTGGCACAACCTGATCGATGGATCGATGTGTTGCTTCTATCTATCTAGCTATCTATCTATCCATCCAGTGCAGCAGAACTAAAATCGATCCGTCTGACTCTTTAGTTAGTGTGCTGCTGTCAGGATGGCGAAAGTCATCGTCTGATCCTGCTAAGGTTCATGTACATGCTCTTCTCTAAATTAAATAAACTGCTGCTCCCTTTCAGAGTATTAATATGTTAAAATATGAAGCCTGACTTCATATCCATGCTGTTGTTATGGCAACAGCAGAGCAGTGTGACCTCTGCGCTGCATATTAATGACTCCGCCTCTCTCTCAGGTGCTAATTAGAAACACACTCACAGCCGCCCAGCAGAGCGCAGACGGGTCCGTACGTGTGTGAGTGTGTGTGTGTGTGTGTGTGTGTGAGAGAGAGAGAGAGAGAGAAATGATCCGTTCCGGTTAGTGAGTGAAGGGGTACGGACTGGCATCACTGAGGTGATGAGCCCATCGTAATGAAACATGCATGAGTCGTCTTCTGTCCCCAACTCACACTACACACTCCTTAAAGACAGACACATGAAAAACGTGTCTGCATATTCATTAAAAAACATAATAATTAATTGACTCAGACACACATAAATAAACACACACACACTGCAAGTAATGATCCTGAATGTGCTCACTGGTTATGATCAGTGTTCCTCATTTTTTCTTCTTTTTTTAAAATAAACAGATATATATATTTTATAATATCGACATCTCTGCTGCAATGTATTTTAAACTCTAAATTGACTAAAAGACAACCAAGAGTGCTGCTCTACTCTCTTGTATAT
>NC_083570.1:104026962-104111962 GCF_027579695.1 Neoarius graeffei
CTAATCATCCATTAGCCTTCTGAGGCAATGAGCAAACACATTGTACCATTAGAACACTGGAGTGAGAGTTGCTGGAAATGGGCCTCTATACACCTATGGAGATATTGCACCAAAAACCAGACATTTGCAGCTAGAATAGTCATTTACCACATTAGCAATGTATAGAGTGGATTTCTGATTAGTTTAAAGTGATCTTCATTGAAAAGAACAGTGCTTTTCTTTCAAAAATAAGGACATTTCAAAGTGACCCCAAACTTTTGAACGGTAGTGTATATATAGATGAGTGGTGAATGTATATTTCACAATTTCACAAGCAACTGATGCAAACAAGTGATATATTTTTCAACACAAGGAGATCAATTTCATATCTTCGCACCACCATGTAATGTTCTTTATATTATATGGACACATCCATAAAAAAAAAAAAAAAAAACGCAAGTTAATCAAAAGAATTTTAATTTTGAACCAGTTCTCCATTTTGACAACGCATGTCTAGTCAGTGGGAAAACACTGGGAGTGACGTCATCGGCGTGAAATATCGGGAATTATTATACACTAAACAGGGCACTTTTTCCATGGAATAAAAACATGTTCTATTCCCTTCTAGTTGGTTTCATTCATTTGGTTTAATAGCATGCAATATTGCTAGCATGTTGCTTATCCTACGTGTATTACGTCACTCTACTCAATGGAGAATGAGCGTTGAATATGGTTTACGATATTGCACGGTTGTCAAGACAACATGATGTCACATGTCAGAGCTAATGCAAATATCCAATGATAAAGTTTTCTGCTGTGCATGCGAACAAGCATTTCTGTGTTCGCCGGGAAAGAGAACGACGTGCTGAACACCTGAAAGGTGACCAAACCTTCATTAGATATTCTTCACGCATATTTACAAGCAGTGGAGAACCGTTACTATTAGAGCTGGGACTTGAGCTCAGCCAAAACTTAGCCAGACTAAGTTTTGGCTGACGGATTAGTGACAGGCTGCCAGATCGCGCTGTTGTGTGTAGCTGTCGATGTTGATTTTAAAAGTAACTAAGTAAATTACAGAGGGAAATGAATACTTAAGTCTGAGTGAAAAATACTGTCATACTGTCATAAGCGTGCAGCATGGAAGAAGAGTCTGGAGACAGAAATCATAGGCCCTGTCCACACGGCAACGGATTCAGGTGACTCCGATACAATTGCTTATCGTTTAGGCCTGGCGTCCACACGGCACCGGCGTTTTGGGTGCCCAAAACGCAATCTTTTTGAGAACGGGTTCCAGAGTGGAAAGATCTGGCAACGTTGCCGTTGTGAAGTCGTCTGGATGAGTAGAACGGATTTGTTTACGATGACGTCACAACCACATGACTGTGAGTGCTTCACGCCGGGTAGAAGTGTAACGAACTCGATGCGAGTTGTCAACAAATCCTATAACTTGGTTCATGAAACGCGCTTACAAAATATTTTCACTGTGAATATTTATTGTGTAATGGTGCAAAGTGAGAGAGAGAGAGAGAGAGAGAGAGAGAGAGAGAGAGAATAGCCCTTAGGGCAGAGTCAATCCCGCCAGCAAAAATAGGGAAAAAAAGGAGCGATCTCACCTCTTCAGATGTTGGTTTAAGTCCTACAATACATTCCTCAAAAAGGGTGTAGAAGAACAAATTAATCCATCAATGTGTAGCATTCAATTTATTCCGGACCATTAAAGATGCCGCCTTCCGCGTAGAATCATACGTCATCCTCGCCGCCATATTGGATGGGTCAAAGCGGAGAATAAAGATGCCTCATTCATGTGCTGCGTTTAACTATACCAACAAGTTTACCATCCAAACGAGATCACATGGGATTACCTTTCACAGGTGAGACTGGAAAAATACTTTTCATTGTATTTGGTCATTATAATGTAATTTTATGAACAGATTTTCCTGACTTTGTGGCTAATATGAAGTCTCGCGCATAATAGTTTATGCGCATGCGTCCTTACTTCTTCTATTGTTCTGGTGTCTCCGAAGGGACCATCTTACAGCGCCCCTAGAGGTGTGGCATGTGTATTGCATCGTTTTCAGCAAGCGTTGCGTTGGCATATGGACCTGATATTTTACTGATCGTTGCCCATTTGGACGCGATATATTTTTAAATAACATCTCGTTGCCGTTGTCGTGTGGATGTAGCCTCAGTTTCTCGGTCGTTAGCCTGTGCTACTTGCTCTCGATAGCACTGGCTTGACTGTTTTATTCACATTCGCTAACGCTATTGATGAACGTTAGGTTAACTGGTGACTCTAAGGCTACATCCACACGACAACGGCAACGAGATGTTATTTAAAAATATATCGCGTCCAAATGGGCAACGATCAGTAAAATATCAGGTCCATATGGCAACGCAACGCTTGCTGAAAACGATGCAATACACATGCCACACCTCTAGGGGCGCTGTAAGACGGTCCCTTCGGAGACACCAGAACAATAGAAGAAGTAAGGACACATGCGCATAAACCATTATGCGCGAGACTTCATATTAGCCACAAAGTCAGGAAAATCTGTTCGTAAAATTACATTATAATGACCAAATACAATGAAAAGTATTTTTCCAGTCTCACCTGTGAAAGGTGATCCCATGTGATCTCGTTTGGACGGCAAACCTGTTGGTACAGTTAAACACAGCTAATCTTTATTCTCCGCTTTGACCTATCCAATATGGCGGTGAGGATGACGTATGATTCTACGCGGAAGGCGGCATCTTTAATGGTCCGGAATAAATTGAATGCTACACGTTGATGGATTAATTTGTTGTTTCTCACCTGTGAAAGGTAATCCCATGTGATCTCGTTTGGACGGCAAACCTGTTGGTACAGTTTAGGGTTGGGCGATGTCTCCTTAATTGGCAGATGACGATGTTTACAGTGAAACGATGCGATGGACGATGATATCGTCAGAGGATGGGGGGGGGTTTGAGTGATTTGCGGAATTCATGACCAAATTTAATACTATATAAAAACATAATTAATAATTATAAAATAACAGTAGTATATAAGCTACTTGGTATTGATACTACGGACTTCCCGGGCTTTAACGTGTAAGGGAAAAAAAAACTTCCATTGCATTTGAATGGCCCGTGCGCTGAGAATGTCACTATCCCATACTATATATTTATTTACTTAATTGTAACACTAAATAAATAATTAGGCCTACATAAAAATAATAATCTACTAATAACGATAATTTAATGGTAATACATTTTAAAAACTACCGTATTTCCGGACTATACATCGCTCCGGAGTTTGCATCAGCCAAAAAATGCATTATGAAGACGAAAAAAACATATATACGTCGCACCGGAGTATAAGTCGCATGGCCAGCCGAACCATGAAAAAAAGTGCGACTTATAGTCCGAAAAATACGGTATATACTTTACATAATCCATACTCTTCCTGGGCTTTGGCGCGCTGCGCGTGATAAAAAGCTGTCGTTCCATTCTGCTTGAAATTTTAATGTTAACGATTAAAAGCTTCCAATTTCATTAGAAAGGCTCGTTTCATTTCATTTGAACAGCTGGCAGCCTACTATGACGCAGAAGTTGGTTGGAAAGAAGGGCACGACTTCGCCTATTTGGAATTTCTTTGGTTTTGAACCAGATGAGCGTGGGCAACCAAAGGACATAAACAAATGTGTCTGCAAGATTTGCGCATCTGTGGTCCGTGTCAAAGATGGACAGACAACAAATTTGCGCGATCACCTGCGTGTTCACCATCCTGAACAATATGCGACCCTCAACGTGTCCGTGCGTACAGGGCCTTGCAAAAACACGCAACCGACCATATCTGGGATGTTTGCGAAAAGCACTAAATATAAAACTGACAGTGACAGGTGGAGGGAGCTGACAGGTGTTGTGACTCGCTACCTGGCCAAAGAAATGGTATCGTTCAACACGGTGGAGAAGCCCACTTTCAGGGCCATGCTACACACGTTTGACAGGCAGTACAAGTTGCCAGGTCGCAAATATTTTTCTAATACGGCTGTACCCAATCTTTTCAATGAGATAAGAAGTGGCATTGCAACCGAGCTGGGCCAGGTGGAATATTTGGCCTTGACAACTGACATGTGGTCCAGCTGCAACATGATGCCATACATGTCAGTGACCGCACATTATGTCAACCAAGAATGGAGAATGCAGTCCAAATGTCTACAGACCAGCTTCATGCCAGAGACGCATTCGGCGGACAATTTGGAGGATGCTCTGCGCAGCACGATCATGAAGTGGAACATACAGGAGAAAAGGATCGCCTGCATAACCACTGACAATGGGGCGAATATCGTCGCTGCCATCCGGCAGTTGAAATGGCAATGGCTGAGTTGCTTTGGCCACAACCTGAACCTGGCCATTAACAACTCCCTGGCGCAACAGAAGGCGAGCACAGACCGCGCTTTTGGAGTTTGCCGAGCTGTCAACGCTGCCTTTTCCCACAGCTGGCTACGGCGAAATGAGCTTCGGAAAGCGCACGTGGAAATGAACCTCCCTGAGCATTCATTGATCACGGTAATATTTTAAACAGTTCTAACAACTAAATAGTATTTAAATTATTATATAGCTTTTTAAATAATTAGCATATTCAGGGCCAAATATACCGGTAGGCTAGATTATTTTATCATTTAATGTGCAGCTTATTGACATTAGGCTAACTTAAAGTGGATAACTAGGCCTGTGTCTTTACTGACAGGATTGTGCCACGCGATGGGGCTCAAAACAGCAAATGGTGGAAAGAATACTGGAGCAAGCACAAGCCATCAAACGTGTGCTTGCTGAAGACAAAAGCCGCCGCCCACTGCCCCAGCTGACATGGCAGGACATAAGTGTTCTAGAATCGGTGAACAAGGCGCTGAAGCCAGTGGCGGATTTCACAGATATTCTTTCTGGGGAAAACTACATAACGGTGTCCTCCCTGGTACCCATGCTGGGCCATTTAGAAAGTGTGCTGGAGAAATGTGATGATGATTCCGAATTGACAGCCAACCTGAAGCGTGTTGTCCTGGAGCAGATGGAACGCAGATATGATGACACCATTCAAAGGATGCTGCGTAAAGCCACACTGCTTGACCCCAGGTACAGAGGCGACCACATGAGCCCCCAAGCACTTCGCTGTACAAAATGTGAGCTGATTGAAGAGGTCGTGGCAGAAATCATTCATTCAAGTGCAACACCCGGCCCGGCACAAGGCGGAGAACAGGAAACGGGAGAAAGCGCCGCGGCAGTGCCCAAAAAAAAAGAAGGCGTCTTTGGGGAGCCTTTTAGGGAAGAGGGGAGCCAGAGAATCCACGCTCACTGACGAGCAAAGAGCTGAAGCAGAAATGGCCATCTACCTGCAGGAAAGTGCAATCGATGGGGAAGAGGATCCACTGATATGGTGGAAAAATAATCAGTGCAGGTTTCCGTTAATGGCAAACATCTCAAGAAAATATCTGTGCATATGCGCTACCAGCACGCCGTCAGAAAGAGTTTTCAGCACCGCGGGTAGTGTAGTCACCCCAATCCGCAGCTTATTAAAGCCAGAGAAGGTTAACATGTTAGTTTTCTTGGCCAGAAACATTGAAATTTAAACATGTTGGAATACATGGCCCTCTTAACCTTTTAAGTTATTACATTTTTTGCGTGTTTCGGGAAGCCATGTTTTCTGTTTGTTTTATTATTTTGCTTGCTCTTATACCCATGTTCTCTGGTTCTTTATTGTTCTGCTGTGATATCATAGTGAACTGCATGACGATTTCTTTTAAAGCTTTTGCAGTAAAAATGGCATAGCCATTTAAAAGTTCTGTCTTTGTGGCAGCGTTTCGTGCAGTATACCTTCCGTTATCTTGACCTTGATTTGTTGTTCAACTTTTAATAAACGTGTTTACAGAAACACCTTCGTGCCTATTCATTTTATAGCCTTTGTACTGCAAAGTTAATGCTTTCGCTGAAGTTGAACGTCATACAGTTGACAATGAGCATGTTTCCCGATGCACTACGACCAGGCTTATTCTATTTGCTCAAATATTTAACATTAATACAGACATGTAGAAAAAAAAAACGAAGGCAAGCTATAGCCTAAAGATATAAATAATAATAGCCTATTAATAATAGAATAATAATAATAAATAATATAATAATAGGCTAATTAGTCCTATTTGTAGCCACACAGTATTTTAATTGTCATGTCTGACTACTTAAACTCTAACGCATATTAGTTATATTCGTGATTTGATCATTTACCATGCAATCCTGCTAAATTTTTAGGTCAACAGGCCTAAAGAAGGTCAGTGCATGTTTCTGACAAAAAAGGGGCGTGGCATCGCGATGGTTACTATCCATCGCGATGGTGGGTCATAAATGACGATGGACGATGATATCGTCCATCGGCACAACCCTAGTACAGTTAAACGCAGCTAATCTTTATTCTCCGCTTTGACCTATCCAATATGGCGGCGAGGATGACGTATGATTCTACGCGGAAGGCGGCGTCTTTAATGGTCCGGAATAAATTGAATGCTACACGCTGATGGATTAATTTGTTGTTTCTCACCTGTGAAAGGTAATCCCATGTGATCTCGTTTGGACGGTAAACCTGTTGGTACAGTTAAACGCAGCACATGAATCTTTATTCTCCGCTTTGACCTATCCAATATGGTGGCGAGGATGACGTATGATTCTACGCGGAAGGCGGCGTCTTTAATGGTCCGGAATAAATTGAATGCTACACGTTGATGGATTAATTTGCTCTTCTACGCCCTTTTTGAGGAATGTATTGTCGGACTTAAACCAACATCTGAAGAGGTGAGATCGCTCCTTTTTTTCCCTATTTTTGCTGGCGGGATTGACTCTGCCCTAAGGGCTATTCTCTCTCTCTCTCTCACTTTGCACCATTACACAATAAATATTCACAGTGAAAATATTTTGTAAGCGTGTTTCATGAACCAAGTTATAGGATTTGTTGACAACTCGCATCGAGTTCGTTACACTTCTACCCGTCGTGAAGCACTCACAGTCATGTGGTTGTGACATCATCGTAAACAAATCCGTTCTACTCATCCAGACGACTTCGCAACGGCAACGTTGCCAGATCTTTCCACTCTGGAACCCGTTCTCAAAAAGATTGCGTTTTGGGCACCCAAAACGCCGGTGCCGTGTGGACGCCAGGCCTAAACGATAAGCAATTGTATCGGAGTCACCTGAATCCGTTGCTGTGTGGACAGGGCCTAAATTGACCGTAGGTGTGAATGTGAGTGTGAATGGTTGTCTGTGTCTATGTGTCAGCCCTGTGATGACCTGGCGACTTGTCCAGGGTGTACCCCGCCTTTCGCCCGTAGTCAGCTGGGATAGGCTCCAGCTTGCCTGCGACCCTGTAGAACAGGATAAAGTGGCTAGAGATAATGAGATAATAATGGCTTTTTTTCATGGTATATCAGATATATTCCATTCAGCTACTCGTCTTTGACTCATTCAGTATCATGCTAGCTGAATGGAATATATCTGATATAACACGCAACCCTAGCCAATATTATTTAAATATGTCACTCAGATCTGTCATGTATTTCATATGAAA
The DNA here is from genome assembly GCF_027579695.1 of Neoarius graeffei. Lineage (NCBI taxonomy): Eukaryota > Metazoa > Chordata > Actinopteri > Siluriformes > Ariidae > Neoarius > Neoarius graeffei. The sequence goes on from NC_083570.1 coordinate 104,034,530, forward strand.
AATGCGAGTTTTCCAACATAAGATAAACTTCATATCTTCAAACCAACATGTGATTTTCTTTTCATTATACTGACACATTCAAAAACAAAAAGTAGCCAAATTTATCAAAACAATTCATCAGTTTCCTCACGAGTGACACATAGAGATTTATGTCATGGTTTTAGTTCTCCGTGTCCCAGATGGAGCTTTTATGAAAAATACGAGTGGCGTATTTCCCAGTAAAACACTCGTCTCCATATAATATAAATAACTATAAGACATTTCAAACCCATGAACCTACTGTATGTGCGTGTTTCAGATAAATAACTTCATCCATAAAACAGTATTTTGTCCCAGCCCACACTATAGCCCGAAATATAATCATTAAAATTTACATCTTATCATAAAACCTTATCATTTTTGCGCATTAATGTCCAAAACAATGTAATTGATTCAATCGGATGCTTTAAACATCCTTTTCCATGAGTTGTCTTTTAGAGCAGGGATTCTCAACCTTTTCTACTTTAAGGCCCACCCATTCATACTTGTAACGAGTCGGGGCTCATTAAAAAAGATGCCCAATTATTTTGGCTCATCTATTCTATTAGAATCGAATAATCTACTGTAAAGTGGATTAATGGGATGCAACATCACTCCTTGGTACAGATGGGAGCCCAGGAATTAAATAAATGCAATAAAACAAACTGTTTTTAATTGTAGGTATTGTATTTAAAACTGTATGGATGTGCCAGAAGCCAAAATAAAACCATGCATGCAGGTCATTCTCAGCCAAAAGGGATTAATGATCCAAAAGTGGAGTCTGGTCCATTAACACAAGAACTTATTGCCATGTTTGTGTTCAGCAAACAAGCAAGTTATTAAAACCAAGAAGTCCACTCAAAAGAAGTGGATATAGAATCCACTCAATGGGATTAGATCCTTACACACTAACAAAGAAGGATTTTTCTTATGGGTTAGAAAAGTATCCATCCGTCGAGTTCCCTGACATCTCAAACTACCTGGTGCTGCAGACATCTTTCTACACAGACACACAGATGAAAACCTGGAAGAGCATAGAGGTGTACAACTTTTTATACGTGGCTGGGTTAAAGATCTGGGGCTCAGGACACTACAAGATAGACGGCGGTAGACGGATCTAAGTGCAGGAAGAGTGTTTATTAGCAGGCGTGATATTTAAGTTAAGTCAGTTTATTTGTGTAGCGCTTTTAACAGTAGACATTGTTGCAAAGCAGCTTTACGGAGAATTAAAGACTTTAAACATGAGCTAACTTTATCCCTAATGAGCAAGCCTGTGGCGACGGTGACAAGGAAAATCTCCCTCAGACGACACGGGGAAGAAACCTCGAGAGGAACCAGACTCAAAAGGGAACCCATCCTCATTTGGGTGATGACAGATAACGTGATTATAAATAAGAGCCATCTTCCAAGAGTTTTTTTTTTTTTTACAAAAGCAAAACAGAAAGCAGAGTATTTAAACAGCGTTATAAACATGGCTAGAAACAAACGTGACCGTGATAATTATAATGCTTCGCAAAGCCTCTGTGAAAACAGCTTCCATATCTGTGCGTGCTGATTGCGCTCAAATCAGCATTGGGTGTTTCCCATAACGGTTGGGTCCCAAGAGCGTGCGCAATGTGCTCCGTGAGCGTGTGTGGCCGCTCAAGCTGCGCCACACTCAAACGCACAAAGGCGTGATAGTTAAGTGTTCACCTACTGTGTGACCACAACTTTTAGCTCACATGTATATCGCCATCAAAATGCCTCATTTTCATCGATAACCCATCGCAAACCATCGCGAGCTGTAGTGTGACCGTAGCTTAATGAGGTGGATGTCATGTCGGATGCAACTCAGCAATTGTACCCGACTACTACGAGTAAAAATTAGCTTCAACTTGGAAAAAAAAATTGCGGCTCACTAGATGGCGCTTCACAGCCCATTGCCCAGTGGTTAAGAAACAGTGCTTTAAGAGGTTATAAAAAAATCTACATTTTAGTTACCAAGTCCACACAACCTTATGTCACATGAACAAGTGACATGTTCAACAGGAAGTTGCACCATCTGAATTTCAAGAAGATCATTAAATAATAATAATAATAATAATACAACCCCAATTCCAAAAAAGTTGGGACAAAGTACAAATTGTAAATAAAAACGGAATGCAATAATTTACAAATCTCAAAAACTGATATTGTATTCACAATAGAACATAGACAACATATCAAATGTCAAAAGTGAGGCATTTTGAAATTTCACGACAAATATTGGCTCATTTGAAATTTCATGACAGCAACACATCTCAAAAAAGTTGGGACAGGGGCAATAAGAGGCTGGAAAAGTTAAAGGTACAAAAAAGGAACAGCTGGAGAACCAAATTGCAACTCATTAGGTCAATTGGCAATAGGTCATTAACATGACTGGGTATAAAAAGAGCATCTTAGAGTGGCAGTGGCTCTCAGAAGTAAAGCTGGGAAGAGGATCACCAATCCCCCTAATTCTGCGCCGACAAATAGTGCAGCAATATCAGAAAGGAGTTCGACAGTGTAAAATTGCAAAGAGTTTGAACATATCATCATCTACAGTGCATAATATCATCAAAAGATTCAGAGAATCTGGAAGAATCTCTGTGCGTAAGGGTCAAGGCCGGGAAACCATACTGGGTGCCCGTGATCTTCGAGCCCTTAGACGGCACTGCATCACATACAGGCATGCTTCTGTATTGGAAATCACAAAATGGGCTCAGGAATATTTCCAGAGAACATTATCTGTGAACACAATTCACCGTGCCATCCGCCGTTGCCAGCTAAAACTCTATAGTTCAAAGAAGAAGCCGTATCTAAACATGATCCAGAAGCACAGACGTCCTCTCTGGGCCAAGGCTCATTTAAAATGGACTGTGGCAAAGTGGAAAACTGTTCTGTGGTCAGACGAATCAAAATTTGAAGTTCTTTATGGAAATCAGGGACGCCGTGTCATTCGGACTAAAGAGGAGAAGGACGACCCAAGTTGTTATCAGCGCTCAGTTCAGAAGCCTGCATCTCTGATGGTATGGGGTTGCATTAGTGCGTGTGGCATGGGCAGCTTACACATCTGGAAAGACACCATCAATGCTGAAAGGTATATCCAGGTTCTAGAGCAACATATGCTCCCATCCAGACGACGTCTCTTTCAGGGAAGACCTTGCATTTTCCAACGTGACAATGCCAAACCACATACTGCATCAATTACAGCATCATGGCTGCATAGAAGAAGGGTCCGGGTACTGAACTGGCCAGCCTGCAGTCCAGATCTTTCACCCATAGAAAACATTTGGCGCATCATAAAACGGAAGATACGACAAAAAAGACCTAAGACAGTTGAGCAACTAGAATCCTACATTAGACAAGAATGGGTTAACATTCCTATCCCTAAACTTGAGCAACTTGTCTCCTCAGTCCCCAGACGTTTACAGACTGTTGTAAAGAGAAAAGGGGATGTCTCACAGTGGTAAACATGGCCTTGTCCCAACTTTTTTGAGATGTGTTGTTGTCATGAAATTTAAAATCACCTAATTTTTCTCTTTAAATGATACATTTTCTCAGTTTAAACATTTGATATGTCGTCTATGTTCTATTCTGAATAAAATATGGAATTTTGAAACTTCCACATCATTGCATTCCGTTTTTATTTACAATTTGTACTTTGTCCCAACTTTTTTGGAATCGGGGTTGTAATAATAATAATAATAATAATAATAATAATAATAATAATAATCTCATTTTTTCTTTATTTTTAATAACATTGACTGATGAGTGAAAAATGATTCATTAATGTTTTTAAAAAGATTTTAAATAATTTAAAATGGATTCTATTTAACCACTTTTTCTGCACAAGTTCGAAGAAGAAGAAAAAGAAGAGAAAAAAAAACTCAATCCCGTTAATCATTTAAGAGCAAAAATGAAAGAATGTTCCCTGAGATGGTTTAATGCAAAGCTTAAACGCATATTTTCTTAGATTATATGAAAAATAAAGATTAAGACTTCTTCTGAATGGCACCACAATCGTGAAATCATACACAGTTTATCACATGGATAAGAAACTGATTGGGGCTTTAAAAGTATGTCATATGATCAGTATGAATAGATGGTATGAATGATGAATTATATATTACAATGACTTGAGAAAGGCAGCAGCATTCCAACACAGCCATTAGAGCAACGCATATAACCTTCAGCTGGACTCGTAATGGATTATGCCTCACTTGCATCAACGAAATAAGCGAATGTAAATCAGATAATAAATGTGTTTATTTTTTTCGCGGTCCAAATCCTGCGCTCTGATTGGCTGGCGAGCGGGTCTGTATCCTACGGTACGGACCCCAGTTACGGACCCCAGTTACGGACCTCTGCCGACTCGCTCATTCACAACAACAACAAACATAGCAGCATTTTTTGTCAACATTTATCTTTTTTTATAAGATTTATTTATAAGATTATCAAAAATCTTATAAATTTTTGCCAGCATTTCTCAGTAGAGTAGCATTAATTTTACAGCATGGATAGCGATAACGACAGTCTTCACAGCGAAAGCGAGTTTTACTACCCTGAGGAAGAAGAAATAAAAGAAAATATTTCAGGAGAAAGATAAAAACCTGTAACTTGCTAACACCGAACAAAAACATGGCTGAATCCTGAATGACTCCTATTTGTATAAATAGGGGACTACATAGGCGGCAAAATGTAGTTTTTTTCCTGCCATGGAAGTGCACTTGTATACCGAGGAGGAAGCCATTTGCATTACAGCCGTGAATGAGGATTCAAAATGGCGGCTCTCCTCGGCTCGGTTTTCCCTTTCCGGCGTTCTCGTTTGCTGTTAGAATTTGGTAAAGAAAAAAATAAATATATTATTTACCGGGTGGCGTAGTGGTTAGCGCTGTCGCCTCACAGCAAGAAGGTCCGGGTTCGAGCCCCGTGGCCGGCGGGGGCCTTTCTGTGTGGAGTTTGCATGTTCTCCCCGTGTCCGCGTGGGTTTCCTCCGGGTGCTCTGGTTTCCCCCACAGTCCAAAGACATGCAGGTTAGGTTAACTGGTGACTCTAAATTGACCGTAGGTGTGAATGTGAGTGTGAATGGTTGTCTGTGTCTATGTGTCAGCCCTGTGATGACCTGGCGACTTGTCCAGGGTGTACCCCGCCTTTCGCCCGTAGTCAGCTGGGATAGGCTCCAGCTTGCCTGTGATCCTGTAGAACAGGATAAAGCGGCTACAGATAATGAGATGAGATGAGATATTATTTACCAGCTTAAGGTTGGTCCATATGGTGAAATACTGTGACCTCGGCCTTGAATACTGACCTCAGCCCAGAGGGCCTCGGTCAGTACGTTCAAGACCTTGGTCACGGTATTTCACGATATGGACCTCCCAGCTGGTAAATAACATATATATATACAGTATGCACAACACCGAAAACATGCCCAATTTCTTAATGGCTACTTTGACACACTTTCAGAGAGTATTTATTTCTTATGAAATTGAAGATACAGTGCTAACAAGAAATCACCCGCTATCCTCCATGCAGATAATCACCAAACTAGCTCCCATTATTGCAGGGCTCAGTCTGGATGTGGACCCTGGAAAGTATTTCAGCAGATTCAATACTTTGGCTGTAGTTCAGTTATACGAACCATTATGTCTTTTGTAGTAGAACCTCTTTAGTGCAATTGCATAATTTATATAAATCTGTAGGTAATTTTCACAGGATTAAAAAAAAAAAAAAAGGTCGACATCAAAAACATGTTTAATGACATTTGGATAAAGAAGCATACATTTATTCTGCACTTCGAATCAAACAGATGTCTAATCAGTTCCGAGTCCATGGCACTCATCCAAAGAGCGAAAGCGAAACACCAGTACGAATGACAACGTAATCACTTCAAATTGATGAGTCTTATTTATAAGCACAGTCATTAACCGTTAAGTATTAAGTTGCTGTAATTGTTGTCATCATTCATGCTAGTTGCTTATCCAGACCTGAATTCTATGTAGCTGGACCTTTACATATGTAATTGGAAAACTCCTGCTTGACTGTGTTGTATATAAGTCTGTTTTCATTCACTATCTCTGTTGGTGATGTAGAAACCAGGGTGCATGTTTGCAAGGCTATGTGGATAGGCTCTGAAGACTGAAACCTTTATTGGGTATTCTTGTTACCCTGCGTCTACATGACGTCAGTGGAAAAAGAAAATATTTTGATGCAGAGAACACGACTATTCTAGTTGGGATAAAAAGTATTGAGAGAGGGTGCAGGAGGGAGTGGGCAGGCAGATACGAAGCTCTCAAGATAAAAGAGAAAATATATTTCCAATAATGTTTAGTGCAACTCCTAAAACTACAGAGTTCCCGAGTGGCACAACAGAAAAGAGATCATCATATGTGGCCTGGGGTTTAGAAAGCAAAAGAGTGAGTGAGTCAGGGAGTGAGTCAGGTGAAGGAGTCAGCCAGGTGAATGAGTGAGGTAAGCGAGTGAGTCAGTCAGTGTGTGGGTCAGTGAGTCAGGTGAGTGAGTGAATCAGAAGAGTCAGGTGAGTGACTCAGTCATTGAGTCAGTCAGGTAAATGAGTAAGTCAGTCACTGAGTCAGGTGAGTGAGTCGGTCAGTGAGTGAGTGAGTGTGTTAGTCAGGTGAGTCGGTCAATCAGGTGAATGAGTGAGTCAGTCAGGGAGTCAGTCAGTGAGTCAGGTGAGTGAGTGAGTCAATGAGTGAGTTGGTCAGTCATTCAGTCAGGTGAGTCAGTCAGTCAGGTGAGTGAGTGAGTGAGTGAGTGAGTGAGTGAGTTGGTCAGTCATTCAGTCAGGTGAGTCAGTCAGTCAGGTGAGTGAGTGAGTGAGTGAGTGAGTGAGTTGGTCAGTCATTCAGTCAGGTGAGTCAGTCAGGTGAGTGAGTGAGTGAGTGAGTGAGTGAGTGAGTTGGTCAGTCATTCAGTCAGGTGAGTGAGTCAGTCAGTCAGGTGAGTGAGTGAGTGAGTGAGTGAGTGAGTGAGTGAGTGAGTCATTCAGTCAGGTGAGTCAGTCAGTCAGGTGAGTGAGTGAGTGAGTGAGTTGGTCAGTGAGTCAGGTGAGTGAGTCAGTCAGGTGAATGAGTCAGACAGTGAGTTAGGTGAGTGAGTCGATCAGTGAGTCAGGTGAGTCAGTCAGGTGAGTGAGTCGATCAGTGAGTCAGGTGAGTCAGTCAGGTGAGTGAGTCGATCAGTGAGTCAGGTGAGTGAGTTGGTCAGTGACTTAGGTGAGTGAGTCGGTCAGTAAGTCAGGTGAGTGAGTCGGTCAGTGAGTCAGGTGAGTGAGTCAGTCAGGTGAGTGAGTCGGTCAGTGAGTCAGGTGAGTGAGTCAGTCAGGTGAGTGAGTAAATCAGTAAGTCAGGTGAGTGAGTCGGTCAGTAAGTCAGGTGAGTGAGTCAGTCAGGTGAATGAGTTGGTCAGTGAGTCAGGTGAGTGAGTCGGTCAGTGCGTCAGGTGAGTGAGTCAGTCAGGTGAGTGAGTCGATCAGTGAGTCAGGTGAGTGAGTCGGTCAGATGAGTCAGTAAAGTGAGTGAGTCAGGTGAGTGAGTCGGTCAGTGAGTCAGGTGAGTGAGTCAGTCAGGTGAGTGAGTTGGTCAGTGAGTCAGGTGAGTGAGTCAGTCAGGTGAGTGAGTCGGTTAGTGAGTGAGTCAGGTGAGTGAGTCAGGTGAGTGTCTGTCCTGTCAGTCAGTGACACTAGCCAGTCGTGTGTGTCTGTGATGTCAGGTGTTCCAGTAGAGTGTTGAGAGAGCATTCTTCAGAGTGTGTTCCGCTCTCCTCTGGCGCAGCTGGCTTCACGTGTCTGTGAGGAAGCGTGTGTCAGCCTTTACCCTTCCCAGGTTACTAGCTGTTGTATGATAGAGTCGAGCTCATTGGGGGGTGTTGAGCAAAACAGGAATACGGTGTATAATCATCATCATCATCTATACTCACAGATTATTCCAAACACGCACTACCACCAGGATCATGTAGAGATTTCAAATCTAATTTTCACATTTTCCCTCCTGAATTTCGTGGCATTTTGAACTTTCACAAAATTACCCGATGTCAGAGGGGACAGCGCTAGAGCAGGGCTACAGGCTGAAATTCCAACCTGACATTCAGTAACATATTTGCCGTGTGCTGAATATTTCTCAGTATTTCATCTGTCAAGCATGTGACCACACGTGCCACCACTGACAGAAGGAACATGGAGCAAAGAAAAGCTTTCAGGAGAGAAACGTCACTCGATTACACCACATTAAAGACCTTTCTCCCGTCTCCTAGCAATTAACCGAATATCCGTTCATTAACTCATGGAGATATCTGAATATTAAAATTATATGCTTTATGCGACTGTCAACGATCACACTGCACCAAAGCAAGCACAGCAAAGTCTGCATCAGTGAGAGACAGATCCCTCAGACACCGCGGAACGTTTACGGCTCGTGCAGACGGTTTTTAAGACGAGGTGATGAGTTCAGCATTTAACTGTACTTCAGAGTGGCGGCTTAAAGGGCAACAGGCAGAGTCAGACTGAGCTTAAAGGCACTTTCACTGATGGATCACGAGATAAAACCCTGTGTGTGTGTAGAGGTTATGGATCAAGTGGAGAGAAAGAAAAGAAAGGAGAATGAGAGAATGACAGACAGAAAGGAAAAAAAAAGAAAAAGGGATCCGTGTTCCTCACGGCAGGATAACTGAATTTGAATAAGCCCAGAATTAATTTAAATCTTATCACAGAGGTCTTTAATACCTTATCAGTTTTGCAGAGACAAAAGGCATAATCGCTTTAATACTCCGAGACACACAGCGAGAGAGAGAGAGAGAGAGAGAGAGAGAGAGAGAGAGACGGGGCAATCAGATCAAGAGAGAAAATGTTAAAGGTCAAAGGAGGGGAAAAAAGATCGAGAGACAGATAGACAGATCAATAGAGGAAGAGAAAGATGCAAGTAGATGGATGGATAGAAAGACAGAGAGAGATGAAGAGAGACAGACAGATAACCAAAGGAAGAGAAAGAAGCAAAAGAGAATGAGAGTAAGACAGACTGATCATTCAAGACAGAGAGAGAGAGAGATCAAGCGAGAGAAACAAAGAGACAGAGGGATGAATAAAGGAAGAGAGACAGATCAAGAGAAGAAGAAATGGAGACTGAGTCCGAGAGAGAGAGAGGTAGATGGATGGATAGAAAGACAGAGAGAGATGAAGAGAGACAGACAGATAACCAGAGGAAGAGAAAGAAGCAAACGAGAACAAGAGAGTAAGACAGACTGATCATTTGAGAGAACGAGAGAGATAGAGATATATATATAGAGAGAAAATCAAGAGAAGATGAGATAGAGAGGGTAGAGGGGAGAAGAGAGACGGATCAAGTGAGCGAAAAAGAGAGAGAGAGGCAATCAGATCAAGAGAGAAAATGATAAAGGTCAAAAAAGGAAAAAAGACTGAGAGACAGATCAATACAAGAAAAGAAAGACGCAGGTAGATGGGTAGATAGAAAGATAGCAAGAGAGGAAGAGAGAGACAGATAAGCAGAGGAAGAGGAAGAGGCAAAGAGAATAAGAGAGTAAGACAGACTGATCGTTCAGAAAAGAGGGAGAGAGACAGAAAATCAAGAGAAGAAGCGATTGAGAGGGTAGAGAGGAAAAGAGACACAGATCAAGTCAGAGAGAGAGAGAGAGAGAGAGAGAGAGAGAGTGCAGGAGTGAGAGAAACGAAGAGACAGACAGATGACGAGGAAGAGAAAGAGACAGATCAAGAGAAGAAACGGAGATTGAATCCGAGAGAGAGTCAAGAAAAGATGAGATAGAGAGGGTAGAGGGGAGAAGAGAGAGATCGAATGAGCAGAGAGAGAGAGAGAGAGAGAGAGAGACTGGGGCAATCAGATCAAGAGAGAAAATGATAAAGGTCAAAAAAGGAACAAAGACTGAGAGACAGATCAATAGAGGAAGAGAAAGATGCAGGTAGATGCATGGATAGAAAGATGAAGAGAGACAGACAGACAGACAGATAACCAGAAGAAGAGAAAGAAGCAAAAGAGAACAAGAGAGTAAGACAGAAGGAGACAGACTGATCATTCAAAAGAGGGGGCGAGAGAGAGAGAGAGAGAGAGAGAGAGAATGGTAAAGGTCAAAAAAGGAAAAAAGACCAAGAGACAGATCAATACAAGAAAAGAAAGACGCAGGTAGATGGGTAGATAGAAAGATAGCGAGAGAGGAAGAGGAAGAGAGAGAGAGACAGATAACCAGAGGAAGAGGAAGAAGCAAAGAGAATAAGAGAGTAAGACAGAGAGAGACAGACTGATCGTTCAGAAAAGAGGGAGAGAGACAGAAAATCAAGAGAAGAAGAGATTGAGAGGGTCGAGAGGAAAAGAGACACAGATCAAGTCAGAGAGAGAGAGAGTGTGCAGGAGTGAGAGAAACAAAGAGACAGACAGATGACGAGGAAGAGAGAGAGACAGATCAAGAGAAGAAACAGAGATTGAATCCGAGAGAGAGAGAGAGAGAGAGATTACTACACTGTATTGTACACATTAAATGAAACACTTAAGGAAGACCACAACAGGTGTGTGCGCACACACACACACTCGCGCGCGCACGCACGCACGCACGCACGCAGCATGAACGAAGAGGCGACTCTGAATGAGTGTCCAATTCCCTGTGCTGTGTGGAAGAGCGGTGACGCTGAGGCAGAACCGGAAGCACGACGCTGTGGTTCACCGTTTTCTGCACGGTAACGGAGCCTCATTAGAATAATCAGAGTCTAATGGCAGATTTGGGGTGAATCCCCTGACGAGAAGACTCGAGTGCAGAACGGGACACTCGACTAGTTGCCTTGGTAACCATCGGCAAGCCTCTTGTGTGATTGGATCGGTGTCCTCTTCAGACGGCGAATAGAAAGCCACTCGAGATGAGCTCGCTGCTGATTATTGATCCGATTGATTAAGCACTGCAGATGGGGCTGTGTTTAAAATTCACGCAGGAAAAAACTCAGAATTCAGCAAACACACACACACACACCAACACTAACAGTGCTGTTTTGGTCCAAAGCTGCAGCCGTGATGCAGTAGATCATTAGTTATTCATTAGGAGTGTAATAGCATTTACAGTGGTGATATTACGGACGGCTGAAACACACCCACCCACCCACACACACACGAGTCTCTAACGTTTTATCATTCATCATACAAGCAAATCGTTTAACTCCAAATAATGCAGGCTACCTTTTTAACCCTTTCATATCTGGTGCTGTCACTCGTCGTCAGCTACACATCCAGTAACAGAAGGATTAGCATTTAGATATATTTATATTCTTCCAAGTGAAGACTAAATGAATTAAAACCCTTTGCTAACATTTTCATCAAAGGCTATATTCACCTCATACGTACAGAGTCATAGGCATTGAGATAACAGATCTTAGCGATCATTCTTCATGGTTAAAAGTGTCCTTAAATTCACTGAACGTAGACATCGGTAAAAGAAAACCACACGAACAGGAACAGAAAAATCTCCAAAGAGGGAACATTTCTGTAAATACAGCAAGAAATATTTATACATTTAGATTTATGTGCATGGCCAGTGACAAGGCCAAACCCTTCTCCCGAGTGTGTGAGCCGTTTGGACGCATTTTGTAATGAAACTACGAAGCCAGCTTTCTCAAGGAGAAAAGGAAAAAAAAAATAATTGGAAACAAAACATGAAAACCTGGCCGTGCAAGCAGATTTCAGTATTTCAGTTAGATTGATTAAAGGTGCAGTAGGTGATTTTTTTTATTGTTGTTGTTTACTCCTTATTTGTACAAATAACCAGGAAGATATATTGAACATGATAAAAACAATGGATGAAGTCATGGCTTTAGCAAAAGTGTTCCAAGTCGCTGAGGAAACCCGTTTAAAAAATGGACCTCGGGTCTGGAATGTATGTTTGTGTTTACAGAGTGACTGACAAGAGGTGGAGTCAAACCCTCTATAGGCCAGTGAAGATCCTGGAGGTGGAGCTTTGTGAGTCATTTAAAAATGTCGAACTGCTCTAACTGTTAAGGCCAATTTATGCTGACAACCCAGTCCTTGCAGATGGCGTCGCAGATGGCGTCTGCGAAGCCCCCCCCTTCGCAGACGCTCTGCGTGCACCTCCCAAAAATTGTGACCACCGCAGACAGCCTCGCAGACAGCGTCGCAGACAAGAGGGCTCTGATTGGTCCACTCTACATCCGCTGTACACGCACTTCCGCTTGCCTACTTTCCCGGTTTGGTTTGTCTTCACGACCGCCATTTTTAAAAACACGAGCGAAGATGGAACAGCACGAAGAGCGGTTGATCGAGGAAGTGAGGAAGTACATACATCTATACGACTCCAGTTCTAGTCATTATCAGTAACCGGAGGATAAACACTCCACTAACCACACCCACCAACTACTCCTAGCGATTTCGCGACTTTGCGCCCCCTTGCGTTGTGGCGGTGAATAACATCGCGCACGCCTATTACTCCCCGCTCAACGATAAATTACAACTGTCTGCGAAAAGCTATCTGCGAAAGCCTTGTTGCAAGAGCGTGCAGAGCCCCTTAGGGTGATGAGACATGGGGCAACTTTTTGGGTAAACGTTGCCGGCAACGGACAACCAGGTGAGACACAGGACAACTAATTAGGGCAACAGACAATTGGCAGCAACCAATCAAATAACAGCAACTCATCTCATCTTATCTCATTATCTCTAGCCGCTTTATCCTGTTCTACAGGGTCGCAGGCAAGCTGGAGTCTATCCCAGCTGACTACGGGCGAAAGGCGGGGTACACCCTGGACAAGTCGCCAGGTCATCACAGGGCTGACACATATGCCGCTTTTCCACTACAAACGCGGCTGAGCCGTGCCGTGCCGAGTCGAGCTGAGTCGAGCTGAGCGGGGCTGTTGGAGTTGCATTTCGACTACAACCGCGCTGAACCGTGCTGGCTGGAAGTGGGTGGACACATTGGGTGGAGTTAGCGAAAGTGGGTGGACGTCACGTGATGTCGTTAAGCAGCGCAAACAGTGACATCAGTGACAGTGGCGGAACAAGTCAGAGCCGGGCCGGGGGCGGGGCAAATGACCGGGCCCTTTATTAAAGCTTATCATAACATCATTTTAGGCTACAAAATGTCCGCAACTGCGGTGTTTACCAATTTCAACACTACCGGGTGCAACTATGTTATTTAGTACATCAAGTCCTTCAAACGAACATGTAACTCAGAAACAAAAAACATTAGGATACTGTACATGGCTCATAATAAAATAGCAATAGCCTATACTGCGCACATTATTTGAAGGGCATACGAATGAGCGCTCAGAGGTTGCAACGGTGACAGGAAGAGTCAGAAATAAAAGGAGGGCGGTGCAAACCTCACTGAATGCACTGTGTTTACCAATTTCAACACTACGGGGTGCAACTATGTTATTTTGTACATTAAGTCCTTCAAACGAACATGTAACTCAGAAACAAAAAAACATTAGGCGACATACTGTACATGGCTCATAATAAAACATCAATAGCCTACTGCGCGCATTATTTGAAGGGCATACGACGAGCCTTGCGCTCCGCGAACTCGTGCACGATGCTCTGTATGTCACTGATTCAGTGATCTTTTAAGCGGTAGTCTCACGACCCGGAGAGTAAACAATAAACATGGAGGACATGGAGTCGTTAGTGTTGCTGGTCTTGGTGCTGTGGCTTGTTGTCACCGACAACGCCAACAGATACTGGCAAGAGCGTATAGATGAGGCGAGGCGCATAAGGCTTCAGAAATTCTCGTAATTATTCTTCTTCCGGGTTTGCGGTGTTTACAGATCCCAGCGTGCTCGCGGGGCGTGTGTGGGCATGTGAGGACACGCCTCCTCACCAATCAGTGCACAGGGGAGTGTCTGCTCACGCCCCCAACCTCAGTCGGCACGGTTTGGCTCGCTTCAGCCCCACTCCAAAACGGTGCGAGTTTTAGGGGCTAAGCAGGGCTGAAACGAGCTGAGTCGTGCTGGTTTTTGGTAGTCGAAACGCGAGCCGTGTCGGGCTGAAGTGAGCTGAAGCGAGCTGAAGTGAGCTGAAAAAGGGTAGTGGAAAAGGGCCAATAGACACCCATTCACACTCACACCTACGGTCAATTTAGAGTCACCAGTTAACCTAACCTGCATGTCTTTGGACTGTGGGGGAAACCGGAGCACCCGGAGGAAACCCACGCGGACACGGGGAGAACATGCAAACTCCACACAGAAAGGCCCTCGCCGGCCACGGGGCTCGAACCCTGACCTTCTTGCTGTGAGGCGACAGCGCTAACCACTACACCACCGTGCCGCCTAACAGCAACTCATTAGAAAAAAAAAAATCATGAGCTGCCCATCACGTTTAACTTGAAGCAAGAGAGCTAACGTTACCCCTACATAGCTAGCGATAACTTTCAGCTAACTATGTTATCAAAACCTACCGATAGTTAGCGAAATCCTATTCAATCTCCATGGAGCACTGGATAGCTAACGGCAGTTTACACTTAGCTGATTAAAAAAAAAAAAAAAATCGATATCTTAATTACACCCTGAGCACATAAAAATAGATGTCTGTTGGTTTTCTAAGTATTTCCTGAGGTAAAGTCACCACTTTGGGTTTACACAAAACAACTTACCGGCATAAAAAGGTGTAAGTTGTCTATGTTGTTCTTCGCTCCACTGCTGGGAACACCACCATCTTTGTTGAAAATTTCAGAAGCTCTCAGGTGGTCATGTGATTCGCTCCTAGCACTCTGATTGGATGATCTTAAAAAGTTGACCAAAATGATCAAAATCGTTCAGATAGAAATTATGTTGCCTAATCTCAATGGGAAAGTGTTGAAGCGCAATTGCCCAAAAAGTTACCCTATGTATCATCACCTTACTGTTTAAAATAAAATAAAAAAAAAGACTAATCTTCCGGGAAGTTCCCTGGTACACGTTTAATGTCTCCCAGGTTAATGGATGCAAACATGGTTTGGGTGTCAGATGCAGCACATCGCCAGCGTTTCTGTCTAAACTCTTTTTACACAGAAAGTCAGTAAGATAAAGTTTAAAAGAAAAAAAAAGATGCAACAAATGTGAGCTTTTCTTAATAAGTTCAACTCGTACACCCCTACTCTACTCATTCATATGATTTTCTGCATTTTGACTATTTTCTACAATACTGAGGGGTATAAGGGTGTAGGCATTGTATGGTGGAATGCCTGGACATTTTTGTGTTGCGTCGTGTGTCTCCTGTAGCCATAGTTGTTTCCTATACAGCCTGTTGCAACTGTCGTGGTAGCTGCGGCTTCGGTTCTTACCTTTCAGTCACAGCATGTTACAGTGCGGACTACCGTACCTGGTCTTGGTTCTATGCCAGTAGAGCCGAAAAGGGTAATAAAAGTACCCTGATCTGCTCTGCATCAAGCCATCCTCACCTCCTCACAGTGCACCCTGGGACCACCTGGTGCTAACGAGGCTCTGGTGGGGGAAGACTGTAGCTCCCTGAAGACCTTATCCTGCAGGCCCACCATTGCGTGGATACGCCCTGGGGACTGGTCGACTACGGCCCAGCTATGGATTAAATAGCACCACTGCCTTGTGGTTATCTTCGGGAGAAGAGAAGGCTAAGAGAGTAAACCTGACAGAAATCCGGAGAGGAATCCCTAAGACGGCTTGATGGCACATCGTGTCACCTTCCGTCAACTCCTGCAGCTGCACTGGTACCAAACTGTATTGGTTCACCCTTTCCTTTGGATCCTACCAGCAATGCCAAGAGGGGGGTCTTGAAATTTGGGCAGGTCAAGTTCTCCATAGTCCTCACCGAGGCTTCAGCACCCTAGAGTGACACAGTCACTCTAGAGTGGGACTGCATAGCCACTCTAGAAGGTGCTCTTCCAACTCCTAGTGCTATACCATCATCTCCCGAGACGGACGGATGCCAAGAACAACAACTACAATACCGAAGACATCGAAACTATACAATAATATATGGAACATATATGAAATTATGTGGTAAACAAAAAAAGAATGTTTCCTATTTTAGATTCTTGAGTTGACACCGTCTACCTTAATGACGCTTTGCACACTATTGGCGTTATCTTAACCAGCTTCATGGAACGCTTTTCAATGAACAACTGTGCCTCGTCAAAAGTTAATTAGTGGACGAGTTTCTTGCCGTCTTAGTGCGTTTGAGATCAAACAGTAAATACTGTCATAAATAATAAAAACAGTAAATAGCCCTATTGCACACCACAACTGTCATAATCCATAAATATTACATCAAGACTAAGTAAACAGAAACGACATCCATCATTACTTTAAGACATGAAGTGACTTTTAATTAATAAAAAATAAATGAAATACATTGAATTACAAGGTGTGTCCAAACGTTTGACTGGTACGATAATTTTCAACACTTCCAAAGTACACAATATTTCATATAATATATTCGAGCTAAGATGTTGCATGTGTTCTGACCTCAGAGCTACAGCATTTCCTTTAGATCTGGAAAGCTTTTCTATCCTGTTTTTCTGTTCAGACCCATGATGCATGAAATACTCCTTAATGCCGGGGATTATGCTGCATTTTTTTATTTTTCCTCACTACTATTTGATGATCTCTGAATATTTGTATGTTTCCCCCCTTCTTCCATGTTGTTTCAATCAGCCCTCATCTTTCCGGGGTTGAGCAAGGTTGCTGAGTTCAAATTGGTAAATAAATAAAGGAATAAATTAATAAATATACTTTTTGTAATCTCTAAGCATCAGATATTATTTTGAAGTTACACCACAACACTGTTCCATTCTCAAATCTGATTCGTTATCGTTTCTATAGCAATGGCTCATTCATAGGATCCTGTACGGTGGACGCGTCACGTAATCCAAGACTAATAATAAATAAATAAATAAATAAATAAACATGTTATTTAACAAAGATATTATGAACTTTAATATTTATGGAAGGAGTCACCAGTGTTGGTGTTTTTCCACCACAGGGAAGTCTTCAAGAGGAAGAGAATAAATAGAGCTGGAATCAATCACTCACTATTTATCGCCGTTATAATGTACGCGAGAATGGGAACTAACTTCTTCTGTGGAAGTTCAATATGAAATGTAAATAGAAATGGATAAAAAAAATTGTTCTTTTATTAATTAAAAAACGTAATCATTGGCAAATTGCTGTGGTATAAAAAGAAGAAAACACTTTGGGACGTTTTATTATGGAAAAATAATCAACTTCATGGTAGTAACAGTAACGATTTGTGTCATGCCGCAACTCGTCACCTTGCCATTGATTACTTTCCTATAACAGCACATCCTCAACAGGGTTCTAACTAGGCCTTTTCAGCATATCGGGCCGATACGCAATGTTTCCTTAGAGCTACGCCCACAATACTGCCGACACGCCTGTAAAAGTTGCCGCTACATGAATAAAAAGACTTGTCGACCTTGAAAATGTGGTCTTTTGTTTAATTTTCTCTTGTTATCCCCACGTAGCGGTGACAGCACGCCACCATGCGAATGTTCTACGTTCGGACATCCTTCACTCCCCGTCCAGCGCATTGCTACCTGAGTAGTTCTGTGTGGATATCGTTACTGGTCATGCTAGTCTGGTTTACCTCCTTCCTTATGCTGTGTTTGTGGTAAAGTGCCATCCGTGTTAAGAGGTGCTGATGCACCATGCACGTAATTTTTTTTATGACGCAACATGGTGCATTGAGACCGTCAGAGTAATGGTCAGTAGCGGAAAGGATGATATGAGTTAGATCTGGAGGGTCATATATTGTAATTGAATGGCTGAAGCTGAAAATAAATCTTATACTTGGTGAACGTCACCTGGTTGTTTTATTCTGATGCCATAAATATGTAACCAATATAGTTGATTATTATACATACGGGCCACTTTTTCCATGGAATAAAAATGTATTCTATTCCCTTCTAGTGGGTTTATTGATGGCACGCAATATTGTTATCATATCGCTTATCCGCCGTGTATTACGCCACTCTCCCCAATGGAGAACAAGCGTACAATACTGTTATAATATTCAAGATAACACGACGTCACACGTCGGAGCTCATGCAAAGATCCAATGACAAAACCTTTCTGCTAAGCATGCACACAGTCATTTCTTTGTCGGCTGGGGAAGAGAGAAGACAAGGCTAATCCAGTGCTAGGATTAAGCACTAAATAAATAAACTGAAAACTGAAACTAAAGATGCGCTGAACACCCGAATGGCTACCAAAACTTCGTTATATATTCTTCATGCATATTTACAAGAGAAAAACATACCAACGGACATAGAAAAAACTGGAAAAGAAACACGTCGGAGATGTAAAACTTTTGCCCTAGCGAGTGACTGTGAGTCTGTTCACAAACATGACCGTGAAGTTTGCTTCATTAAAAGCAGAAGATTTAAAGAGAAAGACACGCTCAACACCTGAAAGGCTACCAAAACTTCACTGGATATTCTTCACGCATAGTTACAAGAGAAAAACATACCAACGGACATTGAAAAACTGGAAAAGAGAACAATCGTGGAAATTTTGTCAAAGTTCTCCTTGGAGGTGAGGAAAAGTGACGGAGACTTTTACAAGAGGACTTCACTCGTGGACTTCACTCAGCAAAGCCCTTTTGTTTCGAACAACTGCAATGTAACAATTAACTACCACCAAAAGTAACTTTGAACTTGAACTGTCGACCTGGATATAGCTTGTATATAAGTTGGGTTGTTGTTCAGGCTTTTTGGACTTGTACCATTTTTATTGTTACAACTTTGACTATGTACAGTACATTGGATTGACAGAACATTGAATGACATTCGATCAGAATCAGCATTCAATATTGGTAAGTTACCCCCCGTTCTTAACTTTTTGTAAAATCTATAATTGTTCCACTGAATGTGCATGTATAATAATAATAATAATAATAATAATAATAATAATAATGTCTTTTTTTCGTGGTATATCAGATATATTCCATTCAGCTACTTGTATTTGACTCGTTCAATATCATGCTAGCTGAATGGAATATATCTGATATACCACTCAACGCCAGCCAACATTATTTAAATATTAATTATAATAAGTCTTCAATCAAAAACAATCACAGCAACTTTTGAAGAAAAAAAAAATTCTCATTAATATTACCAAAAAAGAGTGACTTTCAGGGAGGCCTACAGGTGCCAGGAAATGAACTAGAATGCATCTCGGAGCATGTAGAACCCCTGGCTGTTATGACTGGTGCAACTACGCTGATATTTTGGTCTAGTTAGAACCCTACTCAAGGGTTGAGAGTGTAGCTTAGCTTCTCACTCAGTGATAAATGAATTAACATTGGACTAAAAACTAATTCATTTCCCTTACAGAAAACACAAAAAGAACAAAAAGCTAAACTGACATCTCAGTCCAAAACAAAAGCCTGCCCCGTCATTCATGATGGAGGCTCCGCTACACAGGCTTCCAAACGAAAGACTCCCAGGCTCGCCATTAAACAGGTCCAGTTCTGAGATCCAGCTCACCGGCCAAGCGGCAAATAGTTTGGCTGCACATACTGTGCAGATCTGAAAAAAAAAAAGAAAAAAGAAAAAAGCCTTCTCTCTCTCTCTCTCTCTCTCTCTCTCTCTCAACACACATGAAGTATCGATCTGTTTACACCGGGGCGGAGCAGTGTCTGCAGTGACGCTAAACAACAGCAGGAACTACAGCAGGGGGAAAAGCGAGGGAAAGAATGGAGGAGAGAGAGAGAGAGAGAGAGAGAGAGAGAGAGAGAGTGTTGACTGTGGATTAAAGGACAGAGATAATAAACACAGAGGCGTCTGTGTGTGTATATGTCCCAGCCAGCACACAGCAGATGGTAAGATGGTGTCGAGGTGCCGTCTGCGCTAGGAAGACAATATTTCACGTCACCCTAATTACCTAACCTTGCCCTTTTTTTTAACAATTTATGATATTATGATTGTATTTCTGGAAAAGCAGTCTGAGAAACCCGTTTCCTTGCCATTTTGGGTTTTTTTAAGTATACTCCTATGTGAACACAATTTGCTTGGCAAACAAAGACATATTTAAATAATGCTCCCTCAAAATGATGGTCAGCATGATTCAGACTTAAAGCAAATGATTCAGCAAAGAAGTAAACAATTCAACCACTCATCCCAGGTTTAGTTGATTACCGAGACATGTTTGATGTCTGACATCTGCTTCTCGAATGTCTCAACTATTCATACAAGCCCAAATCCTCAGATATATGCACACACACACACACACACACACACATACACACTTGCTACAAGAAGAAATAATATCATGAATCGTGAACTGGAATCGTGAATCGTTACATGCATACTGGACTGATCACCTACATGTGCAGTAAAAGGGAACTGAACTGTTCCTCTTTATGCTAAGTTTAAAGGGAATATGACATTTATGTGCACTGACACTTTGAAAAGTCCATAAGAACATTATTGTACGTGCTGAATATCGCTTCAGGACACAAACGCTGCCCCTGAACGTGCAGAGTGAGCAGAGCAATAATGTCTCAGGCTATTTCACTGAAGTGTACATTACTTTTGATGAAGTGAGAATGAGTTTATCAGTCGAGTTCTTGTGCGTGACATTAATCTGGGGGTCGGAACAGGCTCCAGGCTTGGCTGAAATACTTATTAAATGTGTGAAAACATTCGGCAGAAAAGGAAAAATATGCTGCCCTTATTGTTATGGTCTCACACACACACACACACACACACACACACACACACACACACACACACACATCCTTATGAAACCTCTCGCACGGTCAGTCTTCTCAGCATTACACAAGTATGCGTATTTGTTCTCATGCTGCTGTAGCTGTATGTCATTAGCGTACTGCACCGTGCAGTGTGTTTATTCTACTTTCGGCTTTCTACACTTTTCATATGCTGTTTAAAGCTTTCGTGATACACAGGATATACAAAAGCAAGTCCTTTGACCCTGACTGGATTCCACTTCACTTCATTTCACAAATCAATCTCTGGTGATTAAAATTTGACCACGCCAAATTTTTTTAAAATTTTTTATTCTTCAATCTGACTGGTCAGACAGTGTTGATTTAAAAAAAAAAAAATGGACCCAAATTTATCAAAACAACTCATTGATTTCCTCACAAGTGACACACATATATATATATATATATATATATATATATATATATATATATATATATATATATATATATATGTGTTATTTACTAGCTGGGAGGTCCGTATTGTGAAATAGTGTGACCGAGGTCTTGAAAGTACTGAGCGAGGCCCTGTGGGCCGAGGTCACGGTATTTCACCATACGGACCAACCTTAAGCTGGTAAATAATAAATTTTTTTTTTTTTTTTACCAAATTCTAACAGAAAATGAGCGGGCCTGAAAGGGAAAACCGAGGCGAGCCGCCATTTTGAATCCTCATTCACAGCTGTAATGCAAATGGCTTTCTCCTCGGTATACAAGTACACTTCCATGGCAGGAAAAAAAATACATTTTGCCACCTATGTAGTCCCCTATTTATACAAAACTGAGTCATTCGGGGCGGCATGGTGGTGTAGTGGTTAGCGCTGTCACCTCACAGCAAGAAGGTCTGGGTTCGAGCCCCGTGGCCGGCGAGGGCCTTTCTGTGCGGAGTTTGCATGTTGTCCGCATGGGTTTCCTCCGGGTGCTCCGGTTTCCCCCACAGTCCAAAGACATGCAGGTTAGGTTAACTGGTGACTCTAAATTGACCGTAGGTGTGAGTGTGAACGGTTGTCTGTGTCTATGTGTCAGCCCTGTGATGACCTGGCGACTTGTCCAGGGTGTACCCCGCCTTTCACCTGTAGTCAGCTGGGATAGGCTCCAGCTTGCCTGCGACCTTGTAGAACAGGATAAAGTGGCTACAGATAATGAGATGAGTCATTTGGGATTCAGCCATGTTTTTGCTCGGCGTTAGCAAGTTAGAGGTTTTTAGCTTTCTCCTGAAATGTTTTCTTTTATTTCTTCTTCTTCTTCAGGGTAGTAAAACTCGCTTTCGCTGTGAAGACTGTCGTTATTGCTATCCATGCTGTAAAATTAATGCAATTCTCCTGAGAAATGCTGGCAAAAATGTATAAGATTTTTGATAATCTTATAAATAAATCTTATCAAAAAAAAGACAAATGTTGACAAAAATTGTTACAATGTTTGTTGCTGTTGTGAACGAGCGACTCGCCAGCGGTCCGTAACTGGGGTCTGTACCATAGGATACGGAGCCACTCGCCAGCCAATCAGAGCGCAGGATTTGGACCGCGAAAAAAATAAAGAGATTTATGTCATGGTTGTCGTTATCGACGTCCTAAATATAGCTTATATGAAAAATATGAGTAGCCTGTTTCCCAGTAAAACACTTGTGTCCATATAATATATTTAAGGTAAACTGGCTAAAACCTCAGGTTTTTTAAGAAACCCTACTTCTATCTGGAATATTATATTATACCTCTCCATATGTTAAAAAAAGGTGCTGATTAATTTTCTGCAACAGCAGCAGCTCAGACATTAGTTCCATCTGTAATGCAAATCATAATTTCTACAGCAACAGCTTGTCCTGCAAGTTGGCCTAGTGGTTATTGTGTCTGCCTCTTGATCAGGAGAACGTGATTTCTACTCACGGTCAGGTCATACCAAAGACCATTGTAACAAGAGTGCTCTAAAAGCACAATATCCCCCGCTGGCAACTATGGCCAAGTTTACATTAGACCGTATCTGTCTCGTTTTCTTCGCGGATGCACTGTCCGTTTACATTAAAACGCCGGGAAACGGGAATCCGCCAGGGTCCACATATCCAATCCAGATCGTGTCTGGTCGGGTGCTGTGTAAACATTAAGAATACGCAGATACGCAGATATGCTGTGCTGAGCTCTAGCTGGCGTCGTCATTGGACAACGTCACTGTGACATCCACCTTCCTGATTCGCTGGCGTTGGTCATGTGACACGACTGCTGAAAAACGGCGCGGACTTCCGCCTTGTATCACCTTTCATTAAAGAGTATAAAAGTATGAAAATACTGCAAATACTGATGCAAATACTGCCCATTGTGTAGTTATGATTGTCTTTAGGCTTGCCATCCTTCCACTTGCAAGTGGTAAGTGACGCGCATGCCCAACATGCACTGAGATCACACACACAGCGGCTCAGTCCCGAATCACTGCTCGTGCACTCCACTTGCACACTCTGTGAGCTGCGCAGGGCCAGAGTGCGCACCCTCCAGAGGGCACTCGCTGTTCAGGGCGGAGTGATTTGGAGCGCAGGATGCCTGCGGAGCCGAGCGTATCCGTGTATTGGCGTTGCTGTGTGCACGCGAATCGTGTATTGGCGTTGCTGTGTGCACACTAATCGTTTTAAAAACGTTAAGCTGATGACCCGCTGATACGGTCTAATGTAAACCCCACCTAAATCTATGCTGTAAGTGCTTAATACACCCTCATGAAATTGTCAAAGTACAAGTTTGGTAATCAAGGGGCATAACTCTGGTAAAATGCGATTGAATTGAATGAAACTGCAATATGCCTGTTGCCAACGTATAACAAAGAATCCTGTTAAGTTTTGTGAAATTCCTCCTCAAATTGTGAGAGGAGTTGATTTCAGAAGGTGAGTACCCTTCCTGGGACGGACGGTGTAAAGACAGGTAACCGTGGGAGGCAAGGACTCCTCATGTAACCAATGAGGAGTCAGGAGAAGGATGATGTACGCAAAGGATGGTTCAATTTATTTTTAACTAATAACAGCTCCCAAAACCGTGCAGCATATTTACAGTGAACCAAAAAAAACCCTGAAAATAAATAATGACACGATGGTCAAAAAAAAGGCAAAAAATAATACTGGAAATAAAGCTAGCTAACTACAGCAATAGCGAATACAAAATCACTCAGACACTGAGTTAACAAGGCCTACCACTCACAGGTCCGCACTCATCGCTGGCCCCCCTAGACTGACCCAGGTAACTCTTTTAACAGAGTTCAAGTACTCGTTCCCCCAATGGATCATACCACTGTTACAAATTACATGGGGGGTAAACTGACAGTGGAGCACTGAAATAGGCAAAAGAAAATAAATACGACAAAATACTGAAATACAAATCAAATGTGCTAGCATAGAAACCAATAGTACATGTACTAAAATCATAATCAAACCATAAATAAGCTTGAAACACAAGATAACACAAATTGGAACATACCATAATTAAGTATGCGCAGTACTCGTGCATTCCTGAACGCGCCTAACCTGAGAACACCAGTATATCAACTCAACAGTGACCGTGCGGACTCTTTTACAAGAGTGAGGAAACGCTACGGCACTGGTAAGTTGGTTATCGCACATTTTATAGACATTAGCAAACTCTTATAGCTTTAAAACATGTTGATTACACTGGCAAGAAAGTTTACACGCGAGAATAATGAAATAAACATATCGTGGCTACAGTGTCTCTGGAATGTTTATGTCGGCGTTTCGCGGAGTTTAAGACATGTAAAATGTTCGACAGCAAACTTAACCGTGTGCACCCAAGTTAAGATAATACTGCACATGAAACGCAACATATAAACAGTGTAAACTCACGCGACAGTCCGCTGTAATGTCTTTATCAGGTAGTAATCCACGAGGCAGTTTGAATGGGGAGAAAGCATCCTGAAAGTTCAAGGCAAGCGCCATGAGAACTTGCGTGATGACGTGGTGGCCAGCCAAGGCATCACAGACGGACAGACATCACCACAATATCGGGCCTTTCGGCCAGCAGGGGATAAAAATGGTACCTACTGCTGTCTGGCAAGGCACACTGCAATACAGATGTGAGTGGGGAGTCAAACTCTTGTGGTTACCAGAGGACCAGATTGATACGGAGCTCAGATATCAATGTGCTGCCGAAGCGCGCAGAAGGTGTTAGTACGCCTGTCATTATAGTGCGGACTTTCCATAGCATAGAAAATCGCCACGTTTCAATTTGTGTAACTGAACTTGTTTCATGTCACTGGTCAAACCTATGTAAACAGGAAAAACGCGGAAGAGTTTGGTCGCATCTAACTACAGCCCCCAAAAATACCATTGGCCATACTGAGCCTAGCTACATTGCTAACAGGAGTGACAGCACGTCTGACTGCGTCTGACTGACTGGGAGGTCGCGCAAAGCTCGGAGAGGTACGGAGCAGCTCGTCTCAATTCAGATAAGAGCATATTTCATTATGGAAGTACGGTGGACTGTTCCTTTAAGGTTCAGTCTTAGGAATGTATCAAGCACAATAACTTAAATTTGCTCCACTGATTTGGACAATTAACTGGCCACCAAAAAAAAAAAATAAATAAAAAAAAAAATATATATATATATATATATATATATATATATATATATATGAGTGATTCCACGCTTATGGGGACATGAACTTATTCACCTAAAACCATTTCTTTTTTTTACCATCAGGTCACAAAACATGTAATCTTTAATGAATGATATGTTAAAAGATAACTTTAATTTTCTGAGATGTAATAAAAACATTTATATGCCAAAGTCAAGCCTATGAGTTCCAAAATGATGTCTGTTACATTACTTCTGTTACGATTGTCCATCTCGCGTCTGTTACAAATTAATTACAATCTAGCTATATACCATGTTAATCTTATTGAAAGAATGTGTATGTTTATTCTACTACACATGTTTATTAATTATATTTGCTAAAACATCACCTTCCTATGTTTCAAAAAGTAATTCTACATTGTTAAAATTGAGAATATATATGTCCACAACACTTCTGTTACGTTCTGACTTTGGCATATAAATATGTTTTTATTACATCTCAGAAAATTAAAGTTATCTTTTAACATATCATTCATTAAAGATTACATGTTTTGTGACCTGATGGTAAAAAAAAAGAAATGGTTTTAGGTGAATTTTTAAAAATAAGTTCATGTCCCCATTTCAGTACCCATAAGCGTGGAATCACTCATATATATATATATATATATATATATATATAATATATATATATATATATATATATATATATATATATATATATATATATATATATATATATATCTCCTATTGTTTTGGGATAAAGGGTTGGCAGTGGGAGGGGTATTCAATGAGAACTGCTCAGTCGTTTTTCCTGTGTATGCACTACAGCGCAAGCACATCAACCGATCTGCTCATAATAAATAGAAGAAATATTTACACTTACTCGAGTTGATCTTTGGCTGGATCAAGTCGAAGTAAAAATAAATAAATAAAATAAATAAATAAATAAAAGGCACCGTTCATCATCAGTGTCGCAGTTCTCAAGATTGAATTGAATCGCTGTCCTGAATCATGAAAAGAATCACAAATTGAATCGCTGTCCTGAATCATCCGAAGCACATAAAAACCATGTGCCATCTCGCAACAAGTTTTACCTCCAAATAGCCTAAACAATGTCTGACAGATTTTATCCTGTTTACAGTGGGCGTTCCCACCACGAAAGAGAAACCAATCGAAACCGAAAGAGTGAAAGTGATTATCATGCCTTTACCATGTGAACAAATTTTTATGAATGCATAAGTGGGCGCTCAGTGCTCCGACTCCAGTGTGACCGAGGAAGGGGACAAGTTTTATGTTTCATCTAATTTAGGTAATTTTAAAACTATAATATTATTTGGCAGTGGGCACATAGGAAAGTGTAAAGTATAACATTTCTGTCAATATGTTTATCATGCTTGTATGATTAAAAAAAAAAAAACTTGTGAAGATATTTATCTAAATACATGACCTACTCATTCTAAACCTGTCGAGCTTCGCCAGCGAAGTGCTCAACCCCAAAGGGTTAAATATGATATTAAAACCTTGTAAAAGTCAGCACTGCTTGGAACAGCACACATATTGCGGAAAGTGCTGTCTATCTGAGGTCCTTGTTGCGACTTGACAGATGGCAGAAAATACCAGTACAGACTGACTAATCCAAAAAATTGTGTACTACTACTACTACTACTTCCGCTTCTTCTTCCTCTTATTATTATTAATATTATTATAGCAGGGGTGGCACGGTGGTGTAGTGGTTAGCGCTGTCGCCTCACAGCAAGAAGGTTTGGGTTCGAGCCCCGCGGCCGGCGAGGGCCTTTCTGTGTGGAGTTTGCATGTTCTCCCCGTGTCCGCATGGGTTTTCTCCGGGTGCTCCGGTTTCCCCCACAGTCCAAAGACATGCAGGTTAGGTTAACTGGTGACTCTAAATTGACCGTAGGTGTGAATGTGAGTGTGAATGGTTGTCTGTGTCTATGTGTCAGCCCTGTGATGACCTGGCGACTTGTCCAGGGTGTACCCCGCCTGTACGTAGTCAGCTGGGATAGGCTCCAGCTTGCCTGCGACCCTGTAGAACAGGATAAAGCGGCTAGAGATAATGAGATGAGATGAGATAATCATCTTTGGGCTGTTAAGAGTAATTCAGCTTCATGTCACGCCACATCACTCCTCCTTGACGTTGATTATTATCCTATAACAGCACAATCCCAAGGGATTTATTCCTTACTTACTGCAAGACATACACATATCTATTTATATATAATGGGATGTAGTGCTGAGTGATAGCGGAGCTCCATACTTAAGAGAATACAGTAATGCATCAACCTGATTTTTGATGGCTTTTGCGAACGTATGATGTCCGAACGACGAATGTGTACCACCACAGGGAACCTGCTTGGAAGTGCAAGGCAATGTACAATATCTTATAAACACTTGACCACCAGACAACAAAATGTGTATCTTTATTTACATAAGATAGATGGGTTTTTAGCTTGCGCTTAATTTTAATTTGCTTTAAAAAAAAAATAATGTGGGATTATTTACTAACACATTTTACAGAAAATATTCACGACAGTTCCATGTAAAAAACAATGAGTTAGAACAGTTTTATTAATCCACTAGCTTGTTGGACTGTTAACAGTTGGAACCAGGCAACTATCTGACATCAAGTTTGAAATATCAAGATTGCAAGCTCGAACCTTCGGAGCTCATACACTGCATTTGGTCAAGGAGGATGTTTTCCAGTAGGCTTTTTGCCCTGAAAATTTTTAGCCGACTTTTTTTTTTCCATAGTGGGCAACGTATCTCTGCATTGTATGCTTTTTTTCCCCTGAATGATTTCTTCCTCTGCACACTCGTGTAAACATAATTATTGTATGGTTCAATAGCAATTATGAGC
Organism: Neoarius graeffei; assembly: GCF_027579695.1. Taxonomy (NCBI): domain Eukaryota; kingdom Metazoa; phylum Chordata; class Actinopteri; order Siluriformes; family Ariidae; genus Neoarius; species Neoarius graeffei. The sequence continues at coordinate 104,062,714 of NC_083570.1, forward strand.
ATATTTCCTTAGTTGTACATAATCTAGACCTACTGCCGATCGATGTTGATTAGTTTTTACGTCCAATAATATTCAGTGGTAACTATATAGTAATGGTGTAAAGTGAAAGTGCTGGTTCACTGCTGTCCACCAGGCACCCAGCAGAGTCACACCATAATAAATGTCGTGGTGTTGTTTCTGGTGCATAGCATGCGGCGTCAAAGAAAGGAATAAATATGTATCATAACTTTGATGTTTATCTCATAATTGGTCTCACTGTCACAAGGCAATGCAGTGATTTATTGACGTGAAATACACGACATGACACAATTCAATGGTTCATTCATGGTGCGATAATATTATTATTCTCTTCAGGTTGATTTTGTGCCCTTGTAAATATTTTGCTCATAAACTCATCAGGAGCTCTGCTTTTAGGCAGTGCCACAAGTATTTTGAACACCTCACTGTTGTTTTGCAGGTACTTTTGACAGTTAAATTAAATATGGTTCAAGTATCATAATATCATGTTGTTGGTTTTTTTTGCCATTTCATTTCCATACATGTCAACCTATACGGAATGTCCGTATTTTATACGGATTTGATTCAATAAACGTAGTATACGGGCGTATAAATAAAGTTATACGGATTCTTTAAAAAAACTTCAATATTTATTTAGAGCTATAATCAATTCCCACAATGATAAACGTACTGTACACCACAGACAGCCAGTAAAGAGTCTTATGAAATCGCGCATTATCTTGTGGTAGCGAGACTTCGTTCCACTTTTGATCATGCGCACACTGCATTGCGAGAATCCCGCCAACCGTGAAGTCATAGACATATAAACATAGACGCCGCCTTCTGCGTAGAATCATACGTCATCCTTGCCGCCATATTGGATGGGGCAAAGTGGAGATTCTTCAGCCGTCTCTGGTATACAGTAGCCGAGAATAAAGATGCCTCATTCATGTGCTGCGTTTAACTGTACCAACAGGTTTACCGTCCAAACGAGATCACATGGGATTACCTTTCACAGGTGAGACTGGAAAAATACTTTGTATTCATTCTGAAGGTTTATTGTTATTAATATTGAATAAAAAGTAACTGGGATATATCATTGCTAATTATCATTCAAATTTTAGGTAAATTATTTTAATTTGCATCTTATACGGATTTTATAAGGGAAATACGGATTTTGGAGGTTGGTTATACAGGTTTGATTGACCAAAGGTTGACATGTATGCATTTCATCCATCCATCATCAACAATAAGTAAACAATAACATGACCTAAGATGAACACTAGCCAACTGTCACTTTTACACTTCTAAAGCGAGACCGTCAATGATGGCGTAGTTCACTCTGGCCTCGTCTAGTCCAGAAGGAACGATCTAAAGTGGGCCACATTGCGCAATAAATGTTGCAAGCTATATACAAGCTATATATAGAAGCGATATACACCCTAGGAATACTGGCCTACTTGCCAGAAAGAATCCAAAACGGTGAAGAATTGACTGAGAAGAAACAATTTTTGTTAAACTGCTCATTAAGGCTTAACTAGTCCATAACTTCATTAATAATTGTAATTAAGCAAATCTGGGTAGACATTATATGCACCCTAGGTACCTTCATGCCTAGGTACCTTCATAATCAGTAACCTTCATGCCAGAAAGAATCAAAATCGGTGAAGAATTGAGGGAGAAGAAGCGATTTGTGTGGAAACTGCTCATTAGGGCTTAATTACTCCATATCTTCGTTATTAATTGCAATTATGCAAATTTGGATGGGTGCTACACTACCGTTCAAAAGTTTGGGGTCACCCAGACAATGTTGTGTTTTCCATGAAAAGTCACACTTTTATTTACCACCATAAGTTGTAAAATGAATAGAAAATATAGTCAAGACATTTTTCTGGCCATTTTGAGCATTAAATCGACCCCACAAATGTGATGCTCCAGAAACTCAATCTGCTCAAAGGAAGGTCAGTTTTATAGCTTCTCTAAAGAGCTCAACTGTTTTCAGCTGTGCTAACATGATTGTACAAGGGTTTTCTAATCATCCATTAGCCTTCTGAGGCAATGAGCAAACACATTGTACCATTAGAACACTGGAGTGAGAGTTGCTGGAAATGGGCCTCCATACACCTATGGAGATATTGCACCAAAAACCAGACATTTGCAGCTAGAATAGTCATTTACCACATTAGCAATGTATAGACTGTATTTCTGATCAGTTTAAAGTGATCTTCATTGAAAAGAACAGTGCTTTTCTTTCAAAAATAAGGACATTTCAAAGTGACCCCAAACTTTTGAACGGTAGTGTATATGCACCCCAGGTAGAACTACCTTCCTGCCAAAACCAAGAAAAATCGGTGAAGAACTGAGAGAGAAGAAGCGATTTTCCTGAAATGTGGATGGCACCAAACGGACGACAGACGACACATGATGGCATAAGTTCATCGCCTGTCAGCCGTATGAGTTAATAAGCGATACATAATTTAAACGTGACTCAACATCATGTTCAAATTTTGTCTGTATCCAATATTGATATCGCAGTTAAAACATTTGCAAAATATGACCTTGCTGCAGAAAACAACGCTGGACTGGTGGAAACATTATTCCAGCATTGTGAGGGAGGAAATCTAAAGCACAGAGGAGCTGGACTTCATTCCGACCAAGAAACCACACAACACTGCAAAACACACACCTACACACTCTCACACACTTGTATGTTATGGATACTCCAGCTGTATCTCAGTGACGTGTTAGGTTTAATGAAAAAAGTCCAACACTGCACTTGTGTTTTACTATAGGAATGTTATCGTTGATACTACTACTTCTTCTTCTATATTTGGGTGTTGAATTTTTTTTCCTTATATTGACAACGTGGATCAGTAATTCAGTAGTGAATGATACTCTTCCCATGGAATGTAAGGCTTGTCTTCTCCGAATCTCTGTTTATTAACAAATGTGTTTATCCGTCCACCGTGGTGTTACTGTGGCACATGCATGCTGTGTAAATCTACACCGCCGCTTTAGTTCCACATGGCCACCTCGAGTGAAGCATCAGTCACAAAAACAGCACTGGTAAACAATGACATTCATTCAGGTAGTAATTAGTCTGCTGCCTTATTCATGCAATGCTTCAAGGGAAAATGGTTGGGTGATCGAGCCAGATAAAAAAAAAAAATGGAAAACTAATACAAATACATTTTATTCAGAGGATAAATAAAACATTGCTTCATTACCATCTACTGGTTTCTGTTGGGACCAATAGAGTTGGGCACTGACGATACCTGGAAACAGGCTTGTAGTGCTTGAGTCCGACTCGTGCTCTAATTTGAAGGACTCGTGACTTGACTTGGACTTGAGCACTGATGACTTGGGCTTGTGCATTAACTGCATTCGGACTCGTAAACTGGAGACGAGGACTCAGATTTTTTCTTTATTTTTTGTAACATGCTGTAATAATTTGGCATAAGATACTTATATCGACATTAGTTTCTGTACTAATTTCGTGCAAGAGTGTCACACCTGCACGCCCTGGCACGTGCATCAGACAGACTCTCGGGTGTGCTCCGGATAGTGCACATGCCAAGTGGACTCTCGCATGCCATAAACGACTCGCACCTGCACAGGATTAAGGCGTAATCAGCACGCCTATATAAAAACTGTGAAAACATACTTACTTTGCGAAGTATAGAGTTGCACTGCTGACACATTACTGAGCCTTATTTCCTTGTTTGGTTTCCTGCGCCCTGATTTCCTGTTTCTCGTCTTTGATTCTGCCAAGCCTACGATAGCCTGCTTGTGTCTTGCTCAACCTATTGCCTGTTTCACTGTTTTATGATTTTGCCTGCCGTTCTGGATTGTTGACCTGTCTTCACTTGTATTAATAAACACACACCTTCTGCACTTACATCCGTCTCCCAACCATCTCTGACAGAATACTTCACACTCCCTGATAAAGAGAAGCACATTCACCTGTTCATACGGCATGTTCAGGAACAAACTGATGTTAATGGCGCTGAAACAGCCACCGTCAAATGGTGCAGTTGGAGTCTTGTTCTTGGACTCGACTTGGATCAATAGTGGACTCAACTCAGCTCAATAGTGGACTCAACTCAATTTTTTTTTTTCATGACTTGGACTTGACTCAGACTCGAACACTGGGGACTCGAGACTGGACTCAGAATCGAGGTTTAGTGACTCAACTACAACACTGCCTGGAAATACCATTCTCAGAAACATATTGTAATGTCTTGGAATTATCTCATCTCATCTCATTATCTCTAGCCGCTTTATCCTGTTCGACAGGGTCGCAGCCAAGTTGGAGCCTATCCCAGCTGACTACGGGCGAAAGGCGGGGTACACCCTGGACAAGTCGCCAGGTCATCACAGGGCTGACACATAGACACAGACAACCATTCACACTCACATTCACACCTACGGTCAATTTAGAGTCACCAGTTAACCTAACCTGCATGTCTTTGGACTGTGGGGGAAACCGGAGCACCCGGAGGAAACCCACATGGACACGGGGAGAACATGCAAACTCCGCACAGAAAGGCCCTCGCCGGCCACGGGGCTCGAACCCGGACCTTCTTGCTGTGAGGCGACAGCGCTAACCACTACACCACCGTGCCGCCCGTATTGGAATTATTTTTCCAACTTTTCCAGAACAACCAACTAATCCAGTTGTACACAAGACACTTCATGGAAGCCATATATATTTTCCGTAAAAAGCTGAATCACTGGTGTAATTCCACATAGGTACCTTTTGGCAAGCTTGTTTTTCTTTTATTGTAAACCATAACACTTACTCTTGGCCTCTTGCTGGATTTACCTAGTTTGCAATATGCTAATCTATAGTGGGATCTCGGGTCAGTGAAGAGATTACGCTAAAATTGCCTTGAGATGTGAATGAGTGTGTGTATGATGCCCTGTAATGGACTGGTGACCAATCTAATGTGCATGGCTCATACCATGCCGCAGTGGCGAACAGTTTACTATTAGAGCTGGGACTTGAGCTAAGCCAAAACTTAGCCAGACACACCAAAAAGCAACAGGGCAAAGAATTTTGTAAGGGATTAGCAGCAGGCTGCCAGGTCGCGCTGTTGTGTGTAGTTGTCGATGCTGATTTTAAAAGTAACTGAGTAAATTACACAGGGAAATGAATACTTAAGTTTGAGTGAAAAATACTGGAGCGAGCGTGCAGCGTGGAAGAAGAGTCTGGAGACAGAAATCTTAGTTTCTCGGTCGTTAGCCTGTAGCTCTCAATAGCACTGGCTTGACCGTTTTATTAGCATTCGCTAACACTCCTGATGAACCCTACACCGGCTGGAAGGTGACTTCATTGCTGCTCTGACGGCACCAAGTCACGGTCCCTCCCACTATAAATCAAAATCTGACTGGTTCATTAATCTGTCACTTCCTACATAAACATACACTGCCATGGCCTTCTGTCCTGGCAATGAAGTTCTAACCAATGAGTGAGCAGCTCTAAACTTTTCTCAGTCTAGAGACAACAAACAAAAAATATCATTGGATAACTCGATTTGAATGTTTTCAGGACAGTAACCCTTTCATTTCTGAAGCAAATTTGATAGAAAATGAGGCCAAATTAGAATTAGAAGAGAACAATTATCATGAGATAACGAGAATGAAAGTGATTAAAGAATGAAAGACGTTAAATATAACATTTGAAATGCTGATATGTTTAGGCCTTCTCTGAAGGCTGAGAAGGCCCTGACAGTTCCCCTCTGCCATGCTGTGTTCCTGGGATCTACTGTGACCCTGACTAATGGCTCTTTTCCACGACCCTTTTTCAGCTCACTTCAGCTCGCTTCAGCTCACTTCAGCCCGACACGGCTCGCGTTTCGACTATCTCAGAACAGCACGACTCAGCTCGCTTCAGCCCTGCTCAGCACCCAAAACTCGCACGGTTTTGGAGTGGGGCTGAAGCGAGCCAAACCGAGCCGAGTGGGGCTAGGGGCGTGAGGAGACACTCCCCTGTGCACTGATTGGTGAGAAGGAGTGTCCTCACATGCCCACACACGCCCCGCGAGCACACTGGGATCTGTAAACCTGGAAGAAGAAGAATTACGAATTACGAGAATTTCTGAAGCCTTATGCGCCTCGCCTCATCTATACGCTCTTGCCAGTATCTGTTGGCGTTGTCGGTGACAACAAGCCACAGCACCAAGACCAGCAACACTAACGACTCCATGTCCTCCATGTTTATTGTTTACTATCCGGGTCGTGAGACTACCGCTTAAAAGGTCACTGATGTCACTGTTTGCGCCGCCTAACGACATCACGTGACGTCCACCCACTTTCGCTAAATCCACCCAATGTGTCCACCCACTTCCAGCCAGCACGGTTCAGCGCGGTTGTAGTCGAAATGCAACTCCAACAGCCCCACTCAGCTCGACTCAGCCCAACTCAGCACGGCACGGCTCAGCCCAACTCAGCCGCGTTGGTAGTGGAAAAGCGGCATAAGATAAAGCTCTCACTAAAGAGGAAATGAAATGTTTATATTCGTCACGATATATGAGAGGATTCCAATAATATCATGACTGAATCATATAATAGCTACATGTTATGCAGTAGCTATTACGAAGATCCTCTAACGATAGATCTACGAGCAAAGAAAATTACTACCTACATATTAGTTTGTCCAGGAATCAGCCTGTATAAACAAACATTCTTCAAAGCAGGCTTGATGTAAGAAGGATTTTTTTTTCTTCTGTCAATTCGAATGTTTCTTCATCATCATCTTTGGAGCTGTACCATGAGTTTTGCGTAGTCACGCAATCATGATTATAGACCATGCTTACTGATCTCTTATTCCTTGGTTCATAAATGGGTGTACAATAGTTTATTCTATCCACATTTGCTGGATATGAGCAATTGCACGCTCTGATTGGCTACTCTACGACTCGGATATCAGCTTATATACCGTGAGTAGAGAAAAACAAAATGGCGGAGTGTGTTACTGAACCAACCGAGGACGAAATAAAAACTGCTCGAAAACAAAACCCCAAAAAATACACAAAAAGTAACAAAATATAGAATGAAAATATTTGATGATAAGAACGTATCTTTTTTTATTTTTCAAGAATTATTATTATCACATTTTTCACAAATTGCTCCTGTTATTTTACAGGTTTCCTGACATTCTAAGCAGAAATGATTTTGTCAAAGTTTTGTATTTATCGAATTTGCAAAAAACAAAAATAAAAATGCTCTGTTTCTCAAAATCCAGTGAATGTGGATAGAATAAAACAGTTATTCCACTCAATCTTGTCATACTTGGCTGATAGCCAACTCGGCGCTACGCGTCTCGTCAGCCATCAGCTCAAGTACAACCCCGATTCCAAAAAAGTTGGGAAAAAGTACAAATTGTAAATAAAAACGGAATGCGATAATTTACAAATCTCAAAAACTGATAATGTATTCACAATAAAACATAGACAACATATCAAATGTTGAAAGTGAGACATTTTGAAATTTCATGCCAAATATTGGCTCATTTGAAATTTCATGACAGCAACACATCTCAAAAAAGTTGGGACAGGGGCAATAAGAGGCTGGAAAAGTTAAAGGTACAAAAAAGGAATAGCTGGAGGACCAAATTGCAACTCATTAGGTCAATTGGCAATAGGTCATTAACATGACTGGGTATAAAAAGAGCATCTTGGAGTGGCAGCAGCTCTCAGAAGTAAAGATGAGAAGAGGATCACCAATCCCCCTAATTCTGCGCCGACAAATAGTGGAGCAATATCAGAAAGGAGCTCGACAGTGTAAAATTGCAAAGAGTTTGAACATATCATCATCTACAGTGCATAATATCATCAAAAGATTCAGAGAATCTGGAAGAATCTCTGTGCGTAAGGGTCAAGGCTGGAAAACCATACTGGGTGCCCGTGATCTTCGGGCCCTTAGACGGCACTGCATCACATACAGGCATGCTTCTGTATTGGAAATCACAAAATAGGCTCAGGAATATTTCCAAAGAACATTATCTGTGAACACAATTCACCGTGCCATCCGCCATTGCCAGCTAAAACTCTATAGTTCAAAGAAGAAGCCATATTTAAACATGATCCAGAAGCGCAGACGTCTTCTCTGGGCCAAGGCTCATTTAAAATGGACTGTGGCAAAGTGGAAAACTGTTCTGTGGTCAGACGAATCAAAATTTGAAGTTCTTTATGGAAATCAGGGATGCCGTGTCATTCGGACTAAAGAGGAGAAGGACGACCCAAGTTGTTATCAGCGCTCAGTTCAGAAGCCTGCATCTCTGATGGTATGGGGTTGCATTAGTGCATGTGGCATGGGCAGCTTACACATCTGGAAAGACACCATCAATGCTGAAAGGTATATCCAGGTTCTAGAGCAACATATGCTCCCATCCAGACGACGTCTCTTTCAGGGAAGACCTTGCATTTTCCAACATGACAATGCCAAACCACATACTGCATCAATTACAGCATCATGGCTGCGTAGAAGAAGGGTCCGGGTACTGAACTGGCCAGCCTGCAGTCCAGATCTTTCACCCATAGAAAACATTTGGCGCATCATAAAACGGAAGATGCGACAAAAAAGACCTAAGACGGTTGAGCAACTAGAATCCTACATTAGACAAGAATGGGTTAACATTCCTATCCCTAAACTTGAGCAACTTGTCTCCTCAGTCCCCAGACGTTTACAGACTGTTGTAAAGAGAAAAGGGGATGTCTCACAGTGATAAACATGGCCTTGTCCCAACTTTTTTGAGATGTGTTGTCATGAAATTTAAAATCACCTAATTTTTCTCTTTAAATGATACATTTTCTCAGTTTAAACATTTGATATGTCATCTATGTTCTATTCTGAATAAAATATGGAATTTTGAAACTTCCACATCATTGCATATCGTTTTTCTTTACAACTTGTACTTTGTCCCAACTTTTTTGGAATCAGGGTTGTACAACTCGATTTCGTGGAAAAACTAATAAATATTTACACTCTGGTGCAATCCTGACAATTTTAACACTGGTACATTGCACGAGTATGGAAATTAGCTCACTAATCCAAGGACTGTCTATTTTTCTTTTGCAGCAAGGGACACCTTTCAGGTCACAAAACTTCACCCTACATATGATCACAAAACAATTTCATGAGTACATTCCAGTTATTAAAAAAAAAAAAAAGCCTCATTATGCAATTGTGCCCATTCCTTCACCTTTATACGCGTTCCATTCCTGAACTTTTCACCCAAAGAATCTAGATGTAGCTATGCAGGAATGAAATGTTTTGACAAATGATTTTACAGAGCCCACTTTGAGAACAACGGCTCTAACTGCTTCATAAATGTTTTATTGGATGCTTTGATCAAGCTGCCCAACTGCAGATGCGCCAGATGAGAGGCTCTGCGATTGTGATGCTCCAGATGAGTTTCGGTGATTGTGACACTCCAGATGGAAGGTTCTGGATGACTCATGACATTCACATGATCCCATAAATGGAAATCCTTTTTGTTCTAACAATGTAGGCTGACATGTAACCATGTCAAATGAAAGGTTTGCCAACTGGGGCTCAATGTATCACAAGACACATTGCAACAAATTGCAAACGTGCAGTGACATGGTGTTTATCCATATTGTGCATATCTTTGCAAAAGAAAGATCAGCCTTAAACATGCATTTGCCACACTAGAATACAAATCCGAGTCCAGCATTTCCAAACTGAAATTCAATTGCTTCAGAAATCTTCAGTGAACTCAGAATCAAATCGCATTTGGCAACAAACGTTTTGCAGATGGGCTCTGGATCAGCATGCAGCTTACAACCCTTGCCTGGATGTGCAAACTTCTGAACTGGGTTGCTAAACTAAACTGGGTCATCTGGCAAAAACGAGCCACTTTATATTCCCCTGAAGAAAACGGTCATTAAAAAATCCTCACTACTTTCTATCTCTCTGACAGAGACAGCTGACTGGCTGAACCTCTGACCTGAGATTGGCACAAGAGATGCTACTTGGTGGCCAGAAACACTGACGAACGTGAAACTTCTCCACAAGCCAAATGCAACAGTCATTATTTTTAAATTCTTGGCATTAGTGTCAGTTTAACATAATTTTCAGAGAGCAACTCGGAATAACAAGAAGGGGAGACAAGGGCAGCATGAGATAGTTCCTTAGCAACTTGGCTGAATTCGAACCAAAATGAATACATGCCAAAATAAACAAACAAATAAAATCCTTGTTAATAAATGTCTGACTTTACATATCAGCCAAGAGAAAAAAAAAAAAAAACATGAGATTGGCAGCTAAGTAGCTTGTCACCTGCATGCTATTATAACACATATCCGTTAGCTGAAGGTTATTCTCAGTTTCTAAACATATTTCATACGTCTCAGGGAATAACGCTGCGTCCCAGTTAAAACATACACAGAGAAAGAAAAATGTGCTTTAATCACTTACCATAACATGAATAAATGAAGTATGAGTTCATAACACCTATCCATTCATTACGCTTGACAAAAAAATACAAAAACAGAAATACATTACAAATAATATCACGATGTATATTGACATACGGTTCAGTAAAATACACTAGCAGTGTAACACAATGCCAATATCTGTATCTCCTGTATCTATATTTCGATTTCAACCCAAAGTAAGCATGGCTTAAATCAGAAGGATTTTCAGTTTAATTAAATTTAAACACTGGATAACGTGGGGAAAAAAAATCCAGATGTAGAAATTTCAGAAGTGTCAGCATGGTCTCTGATAGTTCCTCAACCTCAGCTATATCACTCCAGTACATCATCCGTCTTAACCACAGATTGCACGAGACTTTTTCCCCCAAAAATCCTGCTCCTGCAGTTATTATTTTATCGCCTGTGATATTTTCTAACAGATTTAGCTGGTTGCATTTCCCAAAATAAGCCAACAAGTAGGTGAAGTTAAACTGCCATGATCCTGACCAGGCAGTTACTAAGGATGCTGTAAATGCATCAGGAAGTGCTGCATGTTCATATTAATGACGTAATGAAGCATGTTCATGTTCTACGAAGTACAATTAGTGGAATTATAGCACTCTAAGGTAAACAACAATACCCAAGTTCTAGAATATTCAGAAACAGATCAATATTGGAGTTCTAGAACTCTCAGAGACCAATATAGAACCAATAGAGACCAATATAGAACTCTCGAATATAGATAACACCCATGTTCTAGAATACTCAGGGACAGCTCAATAGTGTGGGATAAAATTCTCAATACTCAGGTTCTAGAATTGTCAGCGATGAACTAACATGAATTCTAGAACTCTCAGGTACAGAACAATACTCATGTTTTTAGAATCGCCAGCCATTAAATAGCAATGGGATTCTAGAACTATCAGGCATAGAACAATACACAGGTTCTAGAATTGTCAGCTATGAAATAACACTGGAATTCTAGAACTCTCAGGTTCAGAGCAATGCCCATGTTCTACAATGCTCAGTGACAGATCAATATTGTGGTATAAAATTCTCAATACTCAGGTTCTAGAATTCCCAGCTATGAGCTAACACTGGAATTCTAGAACTCTCAGGTATAGAACAATACTCAGGTTTTTAGAATTGTCAGCTATTAAATAACAATGAGATTCTAGAACTCTTGTGTGTAGAGCAATATGCAGGTTCTAGAATTATCAGCTATGAAAAAAAAACTGGAATTCTAGAAGTCTCAGGTACAGAACAATACCTAAGTTACAGAATATTCTGAACATGCCAACATTGGAGTTCTAGAATTCTCAGCTAGAGATCAATACAGAACTCTCGAACATAGATAATGCCCATGTTCTAGAATACTCAGGGGCAGATCAATACTGTGGCATACAATTCTCAGTACTCAGGTCCTAGAATTATCAGCTATGAAATAACACTTGAATTATAGAACTCACTGGTACAGAAAAATACCCAGTTTCTACAATATTCAGGGACAAGCCAACACTGAAGTGATGATATTCTTAGCTACAGTGTTCAGACACCAGAACTCAAGAACCATTTAATATCAAACAATATTCAGGTTCTAAAATTTTTAATAATTTGGTGTTTCTGGAATTATCAGCAACAGAACAATCCTTGGATTCTCAAGCTATGACCTAGTGGTTAGAGAAACAGTGTTGGGACCAAAAGGTCACCAGGTCGATCCCCTGGACCAGCAGAAATGGCTGAAATACCCTTGAGCAAGGCACCGAACCCTCAACTGCTCCCCAGGCTGCTCTCAGTATGCTGTATGTCACTCTGGATAAGCGCGTCTGCTAAATGCCTGTAATGTAATGTAAGTTGACTATGGAACAGTACAGTGAGTACTAAAACAAGATCCGGGTTCTAGAATTTTACAGCATAAAGAATAAAGAATGTGCTACAGTAACCTGTAATTGTGTAATGTGTGTACTTGACAGCGTCTAATTGATAATATATTCTTATCTTACTATCAGCTTACTGTGTATTAGTAATGTATATGAAAACATTACAAATTTATTATTTTGGAATGATACAAATTCCAATGGGGGACTGCGCTATTTTTTTTTTCTCCTTCCCTAGAAGGCTTTACAAAAAGGTTCACTACTCATCTGGTTGAGTCTAGAGGTGTACAAGTTGTGCAAGTTGTTTTTTTACCTGAATCTTTCCTTTATTCCAGGCATGCCAAACAAAGACCATGTTCATTAAACAAACAAATAAATAAAAATTAAAATTCTCCCAGCAATTCTAGAATTAGTATTGGTCTGTAGCTGAGAATTTTCAAACTCCGGTGCTGGCCCGTCCTTGAACTTTCTAGGACCTGAGTATTGTTCTGTACCTGACAGTTCCAATGTTTTTCATAGCTGATCATTCTAGAACCTGATTACTGGTCTGTAGCTGAGAATTTTATAACTCCAGGGTCAGTCTGTCTGAGAAATGTCTCCAGATCCTGATCTGTACTGAAAGTACAGACTACTGCTATGCAGGAAGAGAATGTCAGAAACTCCATATTCTTCCATAACTCAAATTTTCTAACCCAAGTACTGTTCTCTAATTCTACAACCACTGTGCTCCTCCATATCTGAAACTTTGAAACCCTGAGTGTTGGCCCGTGCTTGAACTTTCCAGAACCCAAGTACTGTTGGACACCTGAAAGTCTTGTATATTATTGTTTCATAGCGCATACTCCTATTATTGTTCTGTGTCACAGCTGAGTGAGTTCTAGTGTTGGATCCAGGATCGGTTTTAATGCAGCACTCATCAGACCCAATAGGAGTAGAGGGCCGAGCCTCTTCGACGCTCCACTGAATAAATAAAGCGAGTGAAGAGGAGCCCACCTCCGCCTCCTCATCCAACTGGATTTATTACAGCACATTAGCAGCGCAGGAATTCCAGCTGCTGCCAAACTCAATATTGACTCCACAGGAACTGAAGGATATGCACAGCAGATCAGTAATGCTGCATGCAAACAAACACAATGAGTTCAGTTTGGGTTTTATGGACACTGTGCTCAAACGATGCAAACCTGACCTCTGTTCATTACGCTGAGAACGTTTAGTCCTTTGATCATCAGTGTTAATAGATGAAAATGCAGCAGGACCTACTGTACAGGTCTGGGTTCTCTGTTCATAAACTCACAGCTGTAACAGAGCTCTGTTCAAATTCTGACGGGTGCTTTAATGGACATGGACAGATAAGAAATGGATGCCTTCTGCAGCATTATCAATTTTTCAAAACATCCATTCCATCCCTAAAGCTTGACCCACCCATCCGCCCTTTTGCTGGCTGAGAAGCATCAGTTACACGTGTAACTGTCTGAGCTGGCTTAATCGAGATACATGCAGTACTCTCTTTCCATAGTTCTTTAGGTTCACAGACACACACAAAGGCTTACTTTATTTTTTGAAGCATTTTCCACAGCCATAATACTGATCCTCATTAGGTCCTCAAAGCTCTAATTAAGAAACGATAAAACTGCTTCTAAACAAACACTCTGTAAACATGTTAATTACTATGCCATTTTTGCTTTTGTGTTCCTGCCCTTTAGTGGTGGAACACACTTCCTTTGCTGAACTGCCCTGTTTTTGAACTTTTCAAACTCCTCCTTGGCACCAACTCATATTTATAAATCTTTTATAGCAATGCAGTGAACGAATGTAGATTTTTATCCAGTGCAAAAAAAAAAGTGTTTTAATATTTAATATTCGTACTGTATATGACAATAACTCGACAACAAGATGGTTCAGCTCTAGGGTCAGGGGTTCGATTTTGAACTTGGGTTACCTTCCTTGTGGAACTTCAGATGGGTTTTCCTGTTTCCTTCCATGGTCCAAAAACCATGTAGGTAGACAGATTGGCTATGCTAACTTCCCCCAAGGTTTGAATGACTGTGCATATAGTGCCCTGTGATAGACTGGCATCCCATTCTGGGTGAAGTCACCTATCTTGCACCCAGTGTTCCTGGGATAGCATCCAAATTGACTGCATCCTTGACCAGGATAAAGCCATTTCTGAAGTTGAATAAATGAATCTTTTATCGGTTTATAATATACTTCTTCCTGAAACAGTTGACCCAGAAAGACATCTGGAAAATTAACCCTCTGGGGTCTGAGGGTATTTTCTGGCACGCTAATGATTTTGGCATGCTATAATGTTGCTGTCAATTTCAACAAATCAAAGCAGTATTTTCAAAGTCATATGACTTTTTTGTATTCAGAATAAGTTCAGCTACAATAATATTAGTAGTATGTAGTATGTCATGATTGTCTCATCTCATCTCATCATCTCTAGCCGCTTTATCCTTCTACAGGGTCGCAGGCAAGCTGGAGCCTATCCCAGCTGACTACGGGCGAAAGGCGGGGTACACCCTGGACAAGTCGCCAGGTCATCACAGGGCTGACACATAGACACAGACAACCATTCACACTCACATTCACACCTACGGTCAATTTAGAGTCACCAGTTAACCTAACCTGCATGTCTTTGGACTGTGGGGGAAACCGGAGCACCCGGAGGAAACCCACGCGGACACGGGGAGAACATGCAAACTCCGCACAGAAAGGCCCTCGCCGGCCCCGGGGCTCGAACCCAGGACCTTCTTGCTGTGAGGTGACAGCGCTAACCACTACACCACCGTGCCGCCCTGTCATGATTGTACTTTAAAAAAAATAACAGATAAATGAAGCTACTGTAAAAAGCAGTTTTAGAACTGTGTTGGAATGTGTGAAAAAAACATGACCTTAGCCATTGTGACGAACCGTTTTAGTCACTTGAGGTGATTATGTTCAGTCTTAGGAATGTATCAAGTACAAAAACTTAAATCTGCTCCACTGATTTAGACAATTAATTGGTCATCAAAAAAAAAAAAAGTCCTATTGTTTTGGGATAAAGGGTTGGCAGTGGGAGGGGTATTCAATGAGAAGCGTAAAAAATTTCCATTCCATTCAATGAGAAGAGTGAAAACCCCTCCCACTGTCAACTCTTAATCCCATCAGGTCAAGTCACAATGGTGGGGTTATGTTTTTTCCCCACATTCCAACACAGTTCTAAAACTGCTTTTTACAACATCTTCATTTATCTGGAATTTGACTTTATTTTGGCATTTGACTCTATTCATGGTGTCTTGAAATTAACTCTTGTACAATTTTACTCAGTTCAGAGCCACAACCTACTCTGTTACTCTGTTACACAATTACTCTGTAATTTTGCTCCCACTCCCACTCTAAATTTTACTCTCTAAATTCAAATCAAGCAAAATTAAAATATTTTTGAGGAAAATACTTTTAACTCTAGAAAAATTGCTCAGTCATTTTTCCTGTGCATGCACAACAGCGCAAGCACATCAACTGATCTGCTCATAATAAATAGAAGAAGTGGGCAATTCCATGTAAATGTCAACCTCACCATGCAAAAATAAAGCAGCATGTAATACATCAAAACCACTCCCAGAGATCTCACCTAGGCCTGTATTTTACAGATGTGAATAAGTTGAACCAATTTGTAACCAACCTAATATGTCACTGTCAGTCTTTCTTTCTTATAATGTAAACCCCAAGCTAAAATCAACTTTGATCATGTACAATTCTATATTATTGCCACAAGCCACAGAAATGTATGCTAAAATCCACAAAACAGCAAAACAATAGCCATCCTAAATATTATTTAAGAACTTTGATAGTTTTAGCTGATATTTAGAGAGTTTTTCAAAGGGTTATGGTGGTTAAATTGCAGATTTTCTAAACATATGCCATGTCGATTTCAGACGCGTCACATCCATAACGGAATTTCGTCACATCCATAACGCTGACTTTTCCTTCCGAAACTCTACATGAAATACAAAATATTTTAAACAAAGATTTTTTAATATTCACCTTGGACCCCTCTATCAAATGGATATCTCCATTTCGACATTAGGTTTACAATTTCACAGAGTTTGATAAAAATGTACAGTCACCCAAGAAAAGTGATACTTTTTCTGTCACATCCATAACGCATCTTTTATTGGCATTTTCTGGCATGCCCTAGATGTACTATGGGAATTGTTCTTGTTCTATCACTTCTCCAGTATGGTACAGCCTTAAAATATGCAACACCTGTTTAAATACTGGGAGACAATAAAACATGCACTGGGTCATTTGTTGCCATTTTGAGTTCAAGTGTCACGTCCATAACGCTGGAATTGCTCAAATATTTACACTTAACCAAGCTGATCTTCAGCTGGATCGGGTCGAGGTAAAAAAAAAAGACACCACTCATCATCAGTGTCGCAGTTCTCAAGACTGAACTTAATCATGAACTGAATCATGAATTGATTCACTGTCCTGAAATTGAATCGCTGTACTGAATCATCCGAAGCACATAAAATCTGCGCGCCATCTCGCAACAAGTTTTACCTCCAAATAGCCTGACATATTTTATCCTGTTTACGGCCCACCACAAAAGAGAAACCAATCGAAACCGAAAGAGTGAAAGTGATTATCATGCCTTTACCATGTGAACAGATTTTTATGAATGCATAAGTGGGCGCTCAGTGCTCCGACTCCAGTGTGACTGAGGAAGGTGACAAGTTTTATGTTTCATCTAATTTAGGTAATTTTAAAACTATAATATTATTTGGCAGTGGGCACATAGGAAAGTGTAAAGTATAAACTTTCTGTCAATATGTTTATCATGCTTGTATGATAAAAAACTTGTGAAGATATTTATCTAAATACATAACCTACTCATTCTAAACCTGTCAAGCTTCGCCGGCGAAGCTCTCGACCCCAAAAGGTTAAACGTACGTAAGTATTTTGCCACCAAAACCCACAGGCTTGCCTCCTCCCACCAATTCCATCCTGACGCAACCTGGATTGAGATGTGGTTCGCACCATCTCAGCAACTGCAAGACAACAGTGACGTGCCGTTAAGCAAGCTGCATGGGAGCTGCCATTCAAGCAGAGTCTGGATCAACCTCAACCACCTGAAATCCAGATCCTCAACTGCCTGGCTATACCAAGCAGTACCTTGGCACTGCCTCATCTGACTTCTGTGATTGTGTAGTCTTCCAGACACTCAGCCATAACATCCATGACTGCAGCATCTACAGACCCTTGAATAGTCTTGCCAGACTGGCTCTCTTCAGGCCTTCCAGTGTGACAAATATGACTTACGAATGAATTAACACGTTTACTATATCATGACCATACTGTAATTCAATGTAGTAAGATTTCTTGTTAATCCTTAAAAAAGAAAACAAAATTGCTGAATGGGGCGGCACGGTGGTGTAGTGGTTAGCGCTGTCGCCTCACAGCAAGAAGGTCCGGGTTCGAGCCCCGTGGCCGGCGAGGGCCTTTCTGTGCGGAGTTTGCATGTTCTCCCCGTGTCTGCGTGGGTTTCCTCTGGGTGCTCCGGTTTCCCCCACAGTCCAAAGACATGCAGGTTAGGTTAACTGGTGGCTCTAAATTGACCGTAGGTGTGAATGTGAGTGTGAATGGTTGTCTGTGTCCTGGCGACTTGTCCAGGGTGTACCCCGCCTTTCGCCCGTAGTCAGCTGGGATAGGCTCCAGCTCGGCTGTGACCCTGTAGAACAGGATAAAGCGGCTAGAGATAATGAGATGAGACGAGAAAATTGCTGAAAATATTTTGGGACAGTTAGCGCTTTAGCTCTGACTTTACCTTCAATTTAATTTTGTTTTTGCCAATTTAGGGGCAAGAAATCAAGTTCTGGATTTGTATGTGCACAAAATCTTGTGCACTGTGAGTTTCTTTGCAACTACATTGTGTGTTACCCTCTTCAAGACGGTGACCATAAACATTAAAAACCACAGATGTAATCTTGCACATCACACCGCCTATTTTGTGCTGCTAAATTTATCATAAAGTCAGGAAGAATTGGATAAAATAAATAAATAAATAAATAAACACATGCCTGCACCCATTTTAAAATCATCTGGAGTTGTAGTAAAAATGATCAGGTCTTCAGGAATCAGTCAAGTCGTGTTATTGGTTGGTGATGCAAATTTGAATTTAAACTTGATATAAATTAAAACTCACAGTAGTGATAAAAAATGTATAGTCAAGTCATGACCTTCTGGATAAAAATATCATGCCTGAACATTTTTTATTTTTATTTTTTTTTTATCTGAGTTGCAGTACAAAAGGTCCAAGCCTTCAGAAATCAATCTAGCCAAAGCAGTTGTGGTATCGGTTGATGAAGCAAATTCCATGTTAAAATTGAGGCAATTTCTTTTGTTCCAGAGGTCTGTGACATGGAACTGTTTATCAATGCAACTTCCAGAGAAGGCATTGCATTAACATTTATGGTTTTCACTAACAACATTTTACTGTCACTGGTTTGTTAATAAGTCACTGTTCTATCCACCATGTTCAGCATTTCATTGTGCAAATGGAATGATCAGATTGCCTTAATGACACTAGCAAAAAATAAAATGATCCATGAACAACATTGTGTGTATCATATAACTACATATCAGCACATATGTATTTGGCATCTACTATTCTTTTCATTTCAGTTAAGTCCTTTTTTTAATAATAATGTTGTAGCTGTTTCTCTATTATACCAATGCACTTTTAAATGATTCTTAGCCGTAAGTTAGAAGGATGCTTTAGATCATGCATACATAAAGCCCTTCTTTCAGATTATGAATCCACTCATACACTCTCTCCCCCATTTTTTTATTATTAATGTGTATCCCACTGTTTGTATGCTTTTATAAGTTGTTTTGAATAGGCGCATCTGCCAAAGGACTAAATGGAAAATGTATGGTCTTGTGACGTTGTTGTCTGAAAGGCTCCATTGTTACAGGACCAAAAACTGCTCCATTAAATCCACTTAAAAGGATTCCACAAGCTCAAACCTGCCCAGTATGCACAGATTTAACATAGTGGTGATCCAAAATGAAAATTCTTGGGCAAACTTGGAAACAAAATTCAGGACATGCTGTTAAATGCTAACAGCAGGAACGCAGAAACTTTGGTAAAGCATTTACCCCTGCGTGGTAGACTAGGTGTACAGATAGTGCTGTAAAAGATTACATTGCATTACATAGCATTTAGCAGACACTCTTGTCCAGAGTGTCGTACAACAAGTGCAAAAGTCAGGTACATGAAGTGCCGAACTTCTAGACAAGAATGTGTCAACTGAACACATGACAGAATAACACCTAGTGTAATATTCTGTTGATGTACCAACACTCAGTACCCAGCCAGGGAAAATAAAACAATTAAACCATACAAATGAACTGACAAAGTACAACTAAACAGAGAAAAATCAAAATTTAACGGCTAAACCAAGGCTAGACAGTACACAGCCTGGGTTGGTCAAGACCGATACATGATTACACAGCGGGCAGGGAAGCAGTGCTCCAGCAGAAATGGCATACATATGCATGGCACAACAGGCAGACCTGTTAAATGAGATTCATTGCTTGTAAACTGCAAAAGGTTTACTGTTAACAGAATGTTATTTTAACAGATTACTTCCAGACCAATGCCACGTTTGACTCGAGGTGATCGATAATAGCCCAATCGTGAGGGATCCGGCCTGATCTGGCAACACTGAACGAGTAGCTGCTGCTGTTTGGATGCATTAATGATGAGACATGCAGGAGAGCTGAGGAAACACAATCTATTTCTATTTCTCGACTCCGTTTCTCTTCAGGTGGAATGATTTATTACTAGATTTAATCATTTTTGAAAAATGAAACTGGGTAACATTTTGTCCAAATGTTCAGCATTTTTACACTTTCAGATTAAAACCACAAACCTTGATTTATTTATTTAATTTTCAGCCGCCAGAATTAAAGTGCGCTGTTAATTTAGCGTACGAGTGAAGGTTTGTTTAAACAAACTTTTACAACACACGATTGGCTTAGGCGCTGATTCATATTAGCTCACCAAAACAGGCTGGTGAGGTAGCTAGCCAGAACAACGCTAACTTATGTTCGATAATCATTCTAGTCAGGTCCTGTTGTTTGAACTTAATTTGAGGCACAATATGCAAGTCAATGCCGAATGCTACTTTCATCTATTAAATTGGCAAAAAATTTATTTTAAATCGGAGCTACAGTTCGTAGCAAATCTCATCACGACAACAAAGCACAAGTTTGCCTGTATGAGACGGTTTACATCGAGCTAATGTTACAGATAACCAGCTAACGATCAGGTCCATAGACACAATACTAATAGGATAATGTCATTTGATGAGGGAACGCAAGAGAAATGTTTCCTTTTAACCCTTAAGTCAGAGACGTAATTTCTGAGTCAATTTATAACCAAATCAACCTAGCATACAGTACACTGTCAGAAATAGGCGTACAGTAGGAGCCCATTTCTGTCCCCCAAGGTACAACCTACACTAATGCCGCTTTTCCACTACCAACGCGGCTGAGTTGGGCTGAGCCGTGCCGTGCTGAGTTGGGCTGAGTCGAGCTGAGTGGGGCTGTTGGAGTTGCATTTCGACTACAACCGCGCTGAACCGTGCTGGCTGGAAATGGGTGGACACATTGGGTGGAGTTAGCGAAAGTGGGTGGATGTCACGTGATGTCGTTAGGCGGCGCAAACAGTGACATCAGTGATCTTTTAAGCGGTAGTCTCACGACCCGGATAGTAAACAATAAACATGGAGGACATGGAGTCGTTAGTGTTGCTGGTCTTGGTGCTGTGGCTTGTTGTCACCGACAACGCCAACAGATACTGGCAAGAGCGTATAGATGAGGCGAGGCGCATAAGGCTTCAGAAATTCTCGTAATTCGTAATTCTTCTTCTTCCAGGTTTACGGTGTTTACAGATCCCAGCGTGCTCGCGGGGCATGTGTGGGCATGTGAGGACACTCCTCCTCACCAATCAGTGCACAGGGGAGTGTCTCCTCACGCCCCTAGCCCCACTCGGCTCGGTTTGGCTCGCTTCAGCCCTACTCCAAAACCGTGCGAGTTTTGGGTGCTAAGCAGGGCTGAAGCGAGCTGAGTCGTGCTGCTCTGAGATAGTTGAAACGCGAGCCGTGTCGGGCTGAAGCGAGCTGAAGTGACCTGAAAAAGGGTAGTGGAAAAGGGCCATAAAGGGCTAATTATTAGACTTCAAGATAATTATGTGTACCTTTTTAGGGTCAAAAAGGTACATATATGTTCCCAATCAGTATATAAATGGTACAAATAAGTACCTTAGAGGGTACTGAGCCAGTGACAAGCCATAGTACCAGTAGAGATTAGATTAGATTAGATTAGATTAGATTAGATTAGATTAGATTAGATTAGATTAGATAAAACTTTATTGATCCCTTTGGGAGGGTTCCCTCAGGGAAATTAAGATTCCAGCAGCATCATTACAGATAAACAGGGAAAAAAAGAAAAACTTCTAGATAAATTAAAAGAGGGACAATAATGTACTTTGTTTTCTGAGAGTGTACCGGTCAAAAGTTTGGACACACCTTCTAATTCAGTGTTTCTTCTTTATTTTTATTAATTAAAAGATACTTTATGTTTTAAAATAATGATGGATGCCATTTCTCTTTACTTAGTTGAGTGGTTCTTGATATATGGATGGATTGCTACAGTTGTGGTGTTGGATAGGGCTATTTACTGTATTTTTATTATTTACGATTTGATCTCAAACGCATTAAGAAGGCAAGAAACTCGTCCACTAACTTTTGACGAGGCGCCTGTTAATTGGAAAGCATTCCAGGTGACTACCTCATGAAGCTGGTTAGGATAATGCCAACAGTGTGCAAAGCGTCATCAAGGTAAACACTGGCTACTTTGAAGAATCTTTGAAGAGTCAAGTCAAGTTTATTTGTATTGCGCTTTTAACAATAAACATTGTCGCAAAGCAGCTTTACAGAATTTGAACAACTTAAAACATGAGCTAATTTGATCCCTAATCTATCCCCAATGAGCAAGCCTGTGGCGACGGTGGCAAGGAAAAACTCCCTCAGACGACATGAGGAAGAAACCTCGAGAGGACCCAGACTCAAAAGGGAACCCATCCCAATCCGGGCAACAACAGACAACATGACTATAACATTAACAGTCCTAACATAAAGTCAGCTTCGTTGATGCTATAAACCGCCCACCGACGGAAACCCGAGCGCAAAAACCGTTCACGACAACCGTAGTCCCAAAGTCGAGAGTAGAGCGGGGTGTACAAACTTTTGACTGGTACTGTATAGCGCTATGGATATTATGTCGTCATACCCGGCAGTCGTATTTCACTCTGTGAGAACCTTGGAGGAAGTGACACTCGCGAGACGTGCGATGATCTGAACCAAGAGCAAAAAGTCCTGCGTGTCCATCAGACGTCCCTCAACACATCACGAGACCCCGAGAATTTACAGGAAGCACTCATTCTTTTTATGGCCTTCTGTGTACAGCCACCATGTGATACGTTCGCTAATATCAGCTTACTGACATCTTTCTATTCTTATAGCGCTGCATTTTGAGACTAAGCGCACCACTGTGTGTGTGTGTTCAGTCAGATGTGGAGACTGATTTAGCTGGAGTGAGAACTGGTGCTCTGAGGCACACATGACAAGTATCTCTCTCTCTCTCTCTCTCTCTCTCTCACACACACACACACAGACACACACCCTTAATTATCACACGTTTTCCGTTTTCCTCTTTGCACATTCCAGCTTTAGTGGAAGAGTAACAGCCCAGTGCACGCATATTGAGATCAGGCAGAGAATAAAATGTGCGCAGACCCAGCAGAGAGCCCACAGGGCAAACAGCTCTAATGAGAGTGATCAGCTCATGCTGGGGAATCCAAATTAGACTCCATGATGATGAACATCCTTTTTCAGTCTGGACCTCTTCTGCACTGTGTGATGAACATAGTCCAGAGTAAAAGCCTGAGAATACATTTACACATACGTTCGCTTCGTTCAAACACACTCTCTGGGGCTGAATCTCAGAATGAATGTTTAGGATACGTTACTTTACTTTTAGCCACGTAACGTAAGTCTATATGTGTTCTATTTCTAATGAAGTTTGTGCTCTACATGGGGTCATTATGGAACACGCTATGTAGTGAAGGTATGTGGGGAATAAAAAAGCATTTGGGCTTCGATAAATATCACCTAAATAAATAAATAATCAGGTGAAGACATGTTACGATGGGTTGAAATTGGAAAGCCAGATATCATGGTGAATAAAATTATAAAGACAGAAAGGCAGAGAGACAGACAGAGAGAGAGAGAGAGAGAGAGAGAGAGAGAGAGACAGAATATGACAGACAGACAGGCAGAAAGACAGAAAGAGAGAGAAAGGCAGAAAGAAAGAGAGAAACAGAAAATGAAAAAGAGAGAGGCAGAAAGACAGGCAGAAAGAAAGAAAGAGAGAGAAACAGAATATGACTGATAGACAGCCCGAAAGATAGAAAGACAGAGAGAGAGAGAGAGAGAGAATATGACTGACAGACAGCCCGAAAGATAGAAAGAGAGAGACAGAAGCAGAAAGAGAGAGGCAGAAAGACAGAGACAGGCAGAAAGAAAGATAGAAAGAGAGAGTAAGGCAGAAAGAAAGAGAGAGAAACAGAAAAGGAAAAAGAAAGAAAGAAAGAAAGAAAGAAAGAAAGAAAGAAAGAAAGAAAGAAAGAAAGAAAGAAAGAAAGAAAGAATATGACAGACAGACAGACAGACAGACAGAGACAGGTAGAAAGAAAGGCAGAAAGAAAGAGAGAGAAACAGAAAAGGAAAAACAGAGAAAGGCAGAAAGATAAACAGAGAGAGAGATAGAGAGAGAGAGAAGGGGAGAAAGAAAGACAGAGAAAGGCAGACAGGCAGAGAGAGAGACAGAGGCAGAGAGGGAGCAGAAAGAAATAAGAGAGAGAGAGAGAGAGACAGGAAGAAATAAAGACAGAGATAGAAAGAGAGAAAGGTAGAAAAAAGGCAGAAATAAATAAAGGTAGAAAGACAGAAAGAAAGACAGACAAGCAGAATGAAAAACTGAAAGACATACAAAGACAGACAGAAAGAAAGAAAAAGGTATTGTTGTATTGTCTCTTGGTGCGTGATCTTCTCTGCTGAAGAAAGCAACACAATTTTCATCTCCAGTGCTTCAGAGCTTCTGCTAATGCTGTCACTATTCAAGGATCATTAATATTCAAACGCAGTCAAATTATTACTATTTTATAATAATTAAAATTTGAATACATATTGGACACACACACACACACACACACACTTATCTAACCGTAACCCTGTCCTTGGAAGGACCATCCATTTTCATAAAGCTAATTAATACTACATTACATCTAAATCTAACTCTAACGTTAACCTCAGCAACTAAACAAAAACAGTTTTGCTCATTTTTTAATAAATACAAATCAATAAAAGCTGCAGGTTTTGGTAAACAAGCACATTTCCTCGTGGGGACCAGAACAAGGTCAAAACTTTCAGATATTTCTTTCCTTGTGTGGATATTTGGTCCCCACCAAGACACATGCCCCCCCCCCCCCACACACACACACACAGCATACAGCATGTCATGCCTGTTGGTGTAGCGTATGTGGTTTATAACCAAAGCCCACTCCCTCATGTGTTTAGCAGCTGATGCTCCTATAATAAACAGACCCACGCTACTACTGTGCTCCTTATTTTCCTGCAGGCCACACCCCTAACATCATCACCCAATGAAAACGGCGCATGAGTCAAATAAATAAACAGCGTTCTATACTCACAGAACTTCTGCGACTGCGAGGATTTCCCCTAGGAGAAGGCCTCCTGAAGCGCCCCTGCTTTGCACTCTTTCCTCTTTCCGTCTCCACTGATGTCCGTCTCCTTCACTACGCCACCAAGTCTGTCTCTCTCTCCCTCTCTGTCTCCGTCACTGGTCCTGCAGCTCTCTGGAATCTGAGACGAGAGAAAAATGTCAGCAGTGAGGAGGGGATGTGTGTGTGTGCGTGCGTGTGTGTGTGTGTGTGTGTGTGTGTACTCTCCTAGACAGGCCCTGAGACTACTAGGCTTTTGTGTTTGCCAAGAAACCGGAAGGCTGTTACCTGGGAAACGTGTGGCATGGCAGATTTGGCAAGGTTATTTGAATGCCGAAGCCGAGCACCGCTGCAGTTTTGGCGAGCTCGCGTCGTCTGAAACGCTGATCAGCGAGCAGTGACGCAGCACTTCATACTGCGACTCAGCTAGAAGTCAACACCGACTCGGGCCTCTAGTGAACTCTGAGAACCTGATCTCATTAGAAAATGTGGGTGAATCTGAACCAGCGGGGGCGATGTGCTTTCTTTCATTCCAACGAAGCCTGCCCTCGTTGCTAACCTTAACATTCACAACTGAATGCCATGTTGAACTTTCACGGACAAAAGCAGCGCAAGTCGGAAATAATACAGTGGATGCACGGCTGAGTAGAGTAAATACGTCATGGAAAAATAGTAGAAGAAATTTTTGACGATCGATAACTCGACATCTGTCATACGATGATTACATTATTAGAAAACACATACACCTCCTCATTCATGCAGCTATCTAATCAGCTAATCACGTGGTACGAGCACAGTGCATGAAATCATGCAGATATAGATCAGAGGGTGTGTGTGTGTGATCTGAGTGACTTGACACGATTGAGTATTTCATGAACTGCTGATCTCCTGGGATTTTTTTTTAAAATACATACACACACACACACACAGAACAGTCTCTTGAGTTTACACAGAATGGTGCGAAAAACAAAAAACATCCACAAGTGCCAGAACTGCATGTTGAACCGCTTTGCTGATGAGACAGCTCAAAGGAGAATGATCAGGGCCTGAGTTTCCTAAAAGCATCGCAGCACAAAGATCATCGTTGAATGGTAGCGCGAGCAGCACAATGAACGCTCTCTCTCCTAGTTAAGACGCTCTTAGCATTAAGAGGCTTACTGGTTCAGGCTGCCTAGTAACTCATATAATTACTCTTTATAACCGTGGTGAGCAGAAAAGCATCTCAATACACAAACCCTGAAGCAACAAAAGACCACATCGGGGTTTCACCCCTATTAGCCATGAACAAGAATCTGAGGCTGCGGCTGACAAGCTGGCCAAGAAGAACGAGCAAAAAATCAGCTGCATACAGAGTTTGCAACTTTTATTTAAAAAAAAAAAGTTAGAAAAACAAAAATCATGATATCTGTGCTATTTCAGGAACGTATAATGTGACATAATTTATTACAACATTCGATTATATTTAACAGTTATTCCACGAAATTGAGTTGTACATGAGCTGATAGCTGATGAGGTGCGTAGCACCAAGTTGGCTATAACCCATGTACGACGAGATTGAGTGGAATAACTGTTTTTTTCTCTCCACATTCACTGGATTTTGAAAAACCGAGCATGTTTATTTTTTTGCAAATTCGATAAATAAACCCTTAATACAAAATATCTGACAACGTTTAGGCGAATTTCTCAAAAACCTGCCGCTGGCTGCACGAATTGACTTTCGCGTTGTTGTTTTTTTTTTTTTTGTACAAAGTGCCATCTTGCTGTTGTGCCGAGGAATAGAACAGCTTTAAACTAGTGCTGTCAAGCGATTAAAATATTTAATCGCGATTAATGTCGCGACTGTCATAGTTAACTCGCGATTAATCGCAATTTAATCGCACATTTTTGTCACATGAAAAACCATTGTAATTCTCTTATCAGCATAAAAAAGTGAATGGGCTTGCTCACCGTTCGAACTACGGGGGTACACGGGGGATCCGAGATCCCCTGAAACAGACATGAGATCCCTTGAAAACATGATTTGGGAAATGTTGGGGGGTCTCTAAAATATTGGCAAAATGATGTTTATTGACATAGCAATCAGGTGTAACGGGAAGCATTTGCATATCCGAAGTGAGCGCGCAATGGAGAGCCGCGCTCTGAGACAAGCGCAAGCACCCCCCCAAGGGAAAAAAGGGACCCCCCGAAAATATCGGCATAGTTCGAACACTGGTTGTACCAATGTTTTTTTTTTTTTTTTATTGCAGAGCATAACACGTCTTGTCACAGCCACTGCAAAGTCAGGCTGGAGCCGCCGATGGGAAAACGAAACCTAAGCCGAGCACCGTGGCTCTTCGGGGGAGGGCAGAGGACTCTGGCTGTGCGGGGCGTGGCATTACAGTCTAGCTGCTATCGTTTTTCTAAGCAAAGTCTCTGTTCCAAGTTCCTGGCAGTTTCAAAAGCTTATGAAAAACCTACATCATGTCACAGAGCGTTAATCTCGCGATAAAAAAATTATCGCCGTTAAAATTGAGTCAAGTTAACGCGTTAATTACGCGACATTTTTGACAGCACTACTTTAAACATTATCTAATTCTTCCTTGGACATTTCAGTTGTGTAATTTTCAAACTTCGTTGAGCTTTTGAACCAGTTACAAAAAATTCAACATATTTTTAATGCTTAAAGATGAAGAATGTAAACAAACTGGCAAAATGACAGGAGCAATTTGTGAAAAATGCTATAATAAGAAGAATTCTTGAAAAAAACAGATACGTTCTTACCATCAAATACTTTCATTCCATATTTTGCTGGGGGTTTTTTTTGTATTTTTTGGGGTTTTGTTTTCGAGTACTTTTTATTTTGTCCTCGGTTGGTTCAGCAACGTGCGGCGCCATTTTGTTTTTCTCTACTCACGGTATATGAGCTGATATCAATTAATCAGAGCGTGCGACTGCTCATATCCGGTGAATGTGGATAAAATAATGCCTGATATTTATCTTTGCTATCCAAAAAATCCATCATTTTTTAAACATACATTTAGACAAATAATTTAACACAAAAAAGGAAGAAAAAAACCTAAGTCAGCAGAAAAATAGGTTACTTGTTACCAAGAGCAACAATAACTCCATAATTCTTATACAGATAATACATCATCCCATCACCATGTACTTACTTCTACCACGTCCATTGTTTTTTCTTTATCAGTTACAAAACACTAATACAAATCATTCTATGTGAACTTCCTGGTTCTGCACCATTTGTTTCTCCCATATAACTAATTAAATCGATAACACATGTCTGCTCCGAATACACACAGTGTTGATTGCTGCATCTCTTAATGACTAACACCTGATACTGACTCAATTAGGATGCTCCTCGATGTGTGATGCATCATCACCTCGGCTGCCTTCAGTCCATGAGAACACACTGTTCTGTGAGCTTCATTATGTCGTCTTCACGTCCTATTGGAAATATCCTAATTCCGAAGGGAATACACACGAAAGCTGTCACAATGTCGGGAACTTTAACAAATTAGTACATTATAATTTATTACTGTTGGAAATAATTAACTTCAGGATCTTAATCCTTCATCAGACCACTCTGCCGTTGATTATTTTCCGATAACAGCATGTGCACAAGTGTTTCAAGTGTTCCTTACTTGTTACTGCATTCGACTGTATTCATTTTTCAGCCTCGAGCTCTAAGAGGGCACTGAAATTTGACAAGCGTTTTAAAACTTCTTTCAAAAACTATGCAAAGTTTAAGCTTAATAAGGCAGGGAAGGTCACTGTTTACATGAACTATGAACCTGTCCACGACCAGCACATGCAGAACACCGTGGCAATGAGCACTAGTTATAGAAATTGAAGCATGTTGAAATTTAACCGGGTTTAATAGAATGTAGTATGTGATAAGTAAGTATAGTAAGTGATTAATCTATTCTTGTGGGAATAACAATTGGAACAAAATGTTGGAAACTTTTTGCTCAAATGTGGCCATTTATGGTCATCTTTACTTTTTGTACACTCCAGAAAAGTGGTAGGTAAGTGGATTAGCTTCTACACTAGTCACTGTATGTTTGAATCCCAAAGAGCCAGTGTTTGAGCCTTGAGCAACATGACTAACCCTAAACGATTCATTACATACTCAATTTATGGACATTATGGACACCTGGACACCATCATCACACGCCTATACACGAAGATGTCCACAAGTGCCAGCTACCGGTGGGTTTTTCCGCCTACACAGACAGTCTGCACTGGCTACTTCATCCATCCATCCCTCCATTATCTGTAGCCGCTTATCCTGTTCGACAGGGTTGCAGGCAAGCTGGAGCCTATCCCAGCTGACTACGGGAGAAAGGCGGGGTACACCCTGGACAAGTCGCCAGGTCATCACAGGGCTGACACATAGACACAAACAACCATTCACACTCTCATTCACACCTACGGTCAATTTAGAGCCACCAATTAGCCTAACCTGCATGCCTTTGGGGGAAACCGGAGCACCCGGTGGAAACCCACACAGACACGGGGAGAGCATGCAAACTCCACACAGAGCCACTGGGCTCGAACCCAGGACCTTCTTGCTGTGAGGCAACAGTGCTAACCACTACACCACCATGCCACCCTGCCAGCTACTCGATCCCAGAAAAAAGAAAAACTTGCCTTTCAATTTTCAAGTGATTTATATCATCTCCGCTGCCTATAATTTGCTGCAAATCCAACTATTCCACAACAAAATTGTCTAACATGACCGGAAGTAACCCCATATTTGTTGATCGATTCTCGTACGCTGATTGGCTGAGCCGGACCACATGACCACGCCGTAGTGTATGTAGTTATGTTACAGAGCCAGGCAGTGTACTACAGAGGGCAACTGAGAAAGCCAAGCACACACACACACATCTGGAGGGAAATTTCATAAATATTTTGCAAGTATTTTACAGGGAAATGGTTAGTAATTTATTAGCTGAGAATGCACCAGAAGCCACCAGAAGGAATGTAAATTTCAAAATTTTCTGGGGGGGGATGACCCCAGAGCCCTCTAGCATTAGCAAGCCTTTGGTGCGCTGCGGCAATTTTGCCGTCGCAAATTCCAGAGCTGCCTACTACTTTTTCTTTAGCCGACTACTGAGCAATTCCAGCGTTATGGACGTGACACTTGAACTCAAAATGGCAACAAATGACCCAGTGCATGTTTTATTGTCTCCCAGTATTTAAACAGGTGTTGCATATTTTAAGGCTGTACCATACTGGAGAAGTGATAGAACAAGAACAATTCCCATAGTACATCTGGGGCATGCCAGAAAATGCCAATAAAAGATGCGTTATGGATGTGACAGAAAAAGTATCACTTTTCTTGGGTGACTGTACATTTTTATCAAACTCTGTGAAATTGTAAACCTAATGTCGAAATGGAGATATCCATTTGATAGAGGGGTCCAAGGTGAATATTAAAAAATCTTTGTTTAAAATATTTTGTATTTCATGCAGAATTTCGGAAGGAAAAGTCAGCGTTATGGATGTGACGAAATTCCGTTATGGATGTGACGCGTCTGAAATCGACATGGCGTATGTTTAGAAAATCAGCAATTTAACCACCATAACCCTTTGAAAAACTCTCTAAATATCAGCTAAAACTATCAAAGTTCTTAAATAATATTTAGGATGGCTATTGTTTTGCTGTTTTGTGGATTTTAGCATACATTTCTGTGGCTTGTGACAATAATATAGAATTGTACATGATCAAAGTTGATTTTAGCTTGGGTTTTACATTTATAAGAAAGAAAGACTGACAGTGACATATTAGGTTGGTTACAAATTGGTTCAACTTATTCACATCTGTAAAATACAGGCCTAGGTGAGATCTCTGGGAGTGGTTTTGATGTATTACATGTTGCTTTATTTTTGCATGGTGAGGTTGACATTTACATGGAATTGCCCTTCTTCAGATTTTCTGGAGAACTCTGTATGTAGTATTGCATACAGATTATCCAGATTTAGTCTCCTATCCCCTGGGGTGTTCCAGTTCATCCCAAAAGTGTTCAGTGGGGTTGAGTTCAGTCAGGGCTCTGTGCAGGACACTCGAGAGCTTCCACTCCAACCTTGGCAAACCATGTCTTCATGGAGCTTTGTGCACAGGGACGTTGCCATGCTGGAACAGGTTTGGGCCTCAGAGTTTCAGTACCACTCCAGTATCCAAAGACTTCTAAAGACAGTTGACTTTGTTGCAACACTTGTTCACAAACTTTTTGCCATATAGTGTATGTACTCATTTGTGTATCTTTAGATGGACAGTGAGTAGCATTGCCAGATCACAGCTCCAGGGTTCCTGATTCCATGGTGGAAGCCATGCCCTAATGGTTAGAGAAGCAGCTTTGGGACCAAAAGGTTGCTGATTCAATTCCTTTGAGCAAGGCACCTATCCCCCAACTGCTCCCCAGGCTGCTCTGGGTATGTTGTACATCACTCTAGATAAGAGTGTCTTGTAATGTAATGTAATGTAATGTAATGTAATGTGATGATTCAATCATGAGCTCAGGTTACTCTCTATGGAGAGTTTCTGTGCATGTTCTCTCTGGATTCTCCAAAAAATAAAAAAATAAAACCATGCCAGTAGTTTAGATATCCATAACCGTTTATCCTGTGCAAGGTTGCAGGCAAGCTGGAGGCTATCCCAGCTGACTATAGGCAAGGTACACCCTGGACAGGTCTCCAGGTCATCACAGGGCTGAGACAAACAACTATTCACACCTATGGTCAATTTAGAGCCACCAATTATCCTAACCTGCATGTCTTTGGATTGTGAGGGAAAACT
Organism: Neoarius graeffei; assembly: GCF_027579695.1. Lineage (NCBI taxonomy): Eukaryota > Metazoa > Chordata > Actinopteri > Siluriformes > Ariidae > Neoarius > Neoarius graeffei. Next base: position 104,094,685 of record NC_083570.1, read on the forward strand.
GGAGTAGCCAGAGGAAGCCCACCCAGACAACATGCAAACTCTACACAAAAAGGCCCCCATCAGCCACTGGGTTTGAACCCAGAACCTTCTCACTGTCAGGAAACACTGCTAACCACTACACCATCACACCGCGTAGTTTGACTAGTTACCCTTAATTGCCTTATGTCTGGGTGTGCATGATGTGTCTCATTCAGTGTTCCACCTCAAGCCCAGTGTTCTCAGTATAGACTCTGAATCCAGCACGTTACCATTAAACTAGCCCAACAACCTGCAAATCGGATTTTCATTTGGTCCGATTTTACCTTACAAAGTTTTCACCCAACTCAATCACCATCTTCCCCTGAGGACAGTCCAGAAGTTTTAGTATGACACATTAAAACGGAAAGCGACAGTGTTTCAGCGAATCAACATTCACCAGCCATGCTGACACACGCACTAACAGCCTTTAACGATAGTCAAACTAAGACACCATGTCATGGGCTTGCCGTGAATCCTGGACCTCCTTGGCACGGCTTACTGATGAGGAAACATCTGCTCTGGAAGATGTCATCACTGGGCAAAGCAAAGAACAGGAGAGTCATATTCAGTGGTGATGTATTGCCCGAGTGGTGCACAAAGAGCTGCCATTCACGGAGCAGATATGATTTCACACACTCCCACATGCTCTGTAGAACTTAAGTCTATCTAAATGTTATTACTGTTCCATTGTTTTGCATGGCATTTCCATTTACTCAATCCAAATTGACTTTTAACTGACACAGAATCTAATTCGAAGTTAAAGTGTTCCCAAACGTGTAATTTTAAACCATTAAAAATACTTGACGGAGAGAAACTGCTTGATATGTTATTATTAAACAGTTGAAGTAGAACTGTCATACGTACATCTCTTCAAGTTAATGCCAGGAAGTGCTTCTTCTATTTTTTTTTTTTACATCACCATAGCCAAACTGTTCTGAGAAAACTGTTATACAAGTTGATTATTTTCCAACAACATGTCCTGAAGTCCTTTTCCCCCAGTTATACCAAAGCAAATTGTCAAAAATTGAAATCTTTCACACTTTTTTTCCAATTATAGTTGCATTAAATGCTGTGAAACATCCATGAAACAAAGTTACTGTTACCATTTACGTTATAGCAGCTAATAAACAGTAAAAAGTTGTTTCCTCACTATCTTCTCTTTTTCTGAGACACAAAGATAAAAGTTTTTGAGTTCAAGGACACTCTAGTTCTTAATCAGCAACCAAAAACAGTGGTTACCTGGCAATCCTGGGATTTGAACTCACAATATTCTGGTGACTAGAGCTGAAGCTAACCTGAGCCATCACTGGACTGTAGGGAATGCTTACTCTTTGAAAACTTCGGCTGTGTTTGAAAAGGAAGGTTTCTGCCTTGTTGCTTAAAGCAGCTTTGAGACTAATGGCCCTTTTCCACTACCCTTTTTCAGCTCACTTCAGCTCGCTTCAGCTCACTTCGGCCCGACACGGCTCGCGTTTCGACTACCAAAAACCAGCACAACTCAGCTCGTTTCAGCCCTGCTTAGCCCCTAAAACTCGCACCGTTTTGGGGTAGGGCTGAAGCGAGCCAAACCGTGCCGACTGAGGCTGGGGGCGTGAGCAGACACTCCCCTGTGCACTGATTGGTGAGGAGGAGTGTCCTCACATGCCCACACACGCCCCGCGAGCGCGCTGGGATCTGTAAACACCGCAAACCCGGAAGAAGAATAATTACGAGAATTTCTGAAGCCTTATGCGCCTCGCCTCATCTATACGCTCTTGCCAGTATCTGTTGGCGTTGTCAAGCCACAGCACCAAGACCAGCAACACTAACGACTCCATGTCCTCCATGTTTATTGTTTACTATTCGGGTCGTGAGACTACCGCTTAAAAGATCACTGAATCAGTGACATACAGAGCATCGTGGACGAGTTCGCGGAGCGCAAGGCTCGTCGTATGCCCTTCAGATAATGCGCGCAGTAGGCTATTGATGTTTTATTATGAGCCATGTACAGTATGTCGCCGAATGTTTTTTTGTTTCTGAGTTACATGCTCGTTTGAAGGACTTAATGTACAAAATAACATAGTTGCACCCCGTAGTGTTGAAATTGGTAAACACAGTGCATTCAGTGAGGTTTGCACCGCCCTCCTTTTATTTCTGACTCTTCCTGCCACCACTCTGAGCGCTCATTCGTATGCCCTTCAAATAATGTGCGCAGTATAGGCTATTGATGTTTTATTATGAGCCATGTACAGTATCCTAATGTTTTTTGTTTCTGAGTTACATGTTCGTTTGAAGGACTTGATGTACTAAATAACATAGTTGCACCCGGTAGTGTTGAAATTGGTAAACACCGCAGTTGCGGACATTTTGTAGCCTAAAATGATGTTATGATAAGCTTTAATAAAGTGCCCGGTCATTTGCCCCGCCCCCGGCCCGGCTCTGACTTGTTCCGCCACTGTCACTGATGTCACTGTTTGCGCTGCTTAACGACATCACATGACGTCCACCCACTTTCGCTAACTCCACCCAATGTGTCCACCCACTTCCAGCCAGCACGGTTCAGCGCGGTTGTAGTCGAAATGCAACTCCAACAGCCCCGCTCAGCTCGACTCAGCTCGACTCGGCACGGCACGGCTCAGCCGCGTTTGTAGTGGAAAAGCGGCATAAAAGGTCACTGGTTCGATTCCCTGGACCAGCAGGAATGGCTGAAGTGCCCTTGAGCAAGAGCTTTGGCAGCTAAATTTTGTAAGGTTATGAGCTCAAATCCCAGGACTACTAGGATCACTACTGGGCTCTTAAAGGAACAACCCATGCTGAACAATGTGTTCAAACCTCTTTGGTCTATTTTCATTGTGGTTAATGGTTTCCTTGATTACCCACAAACCTGAAGATCATGACACGAGTGAAATTCAGCCCTCGTGTCATCTCTCAGGTGGGAGCCATGGCCTAATAGTTAGAGAGGCAGCTTTTGGACCAAAAGGTTGCTAGTTCAATTCCCTGGATCAGCAGGACCAGTTGAAGTGTCCTTGAGCAAGGCATCTAACCCCAGGCTGCTCTGAGTATGTTGTACATATCTTTGGATAAGAGTGTCTGCTAAATGCCTGTAATGTTGCCACAACAGGTAGGTGTCTCATATGGCAGGACTTTCAACTGAAGACCTTTTCTAAGGACATTCATTTTGAATGACCTTTTAGGACAGCATTGACGGTAATGTGTGACGTCAGCATGCCGTGTAACCAAATCATTCCATTCACCATCTTCCCCCCATTGCTTGATGGAGCTGCCTCAGATTTATGGGCAATAGGCAACATCAAGGACACATCGATGTTGCCTTCAAGTGGGGGTAGTTTGAAGGCATCACCTAGCCCTCCTCCTCTCCTGCCCAGCCTGCTCAAGACTGCTGTCTGTCCTGGCTCCCTGTTGGTGGAATGGCCTTCCCATTGAGGTCAGAACTGCCGACTCCCTGACCACCTTCAAGCGCAGACTGAAGACTCACCTCTTCAGGCTGCACCTCTCTCCTTCTTCCCTGCCCACTGTGTAACTGTGTATCAGTCTCAACCAACCCAGGCTGTGTACGGTCTAGCCTGGGGTTAGCCATTTGAGTGCCCTATTTAGTTGTACTTTATATGGTTGGTTTGTTTCCTTGGCTGTTTGAGTATTGGTATTTCAACAGAATATTACACTAGACATTGCTGTCACTTGTTCTTGTCTAGAAGTTCAACACTTTGTGTACCCGACTTTTACACTCGTTGTATGTCTGTGAAGGTTCTCAGTCATCCAGGTCATAGTAAACCGTAGGTGCTAAAAGAAGGCAACTGGACTTGCTTGAAATTCTTGAAGACGTTTTACCTCTCATCCTAAAGGCTTCTTCAGTTCTGTCTGACTAGTGGGGAGTTCCAGGTATTTATCCTCTAGTGGATCAAAAATGACCATCACTGAACAGAGGCGGTGGTCTAAGACACCACTTATCAGCCACCTACAATGCAGTCCTTGGCACACTTCCCAGACAACTGAATACAAACCCACACCAAAACTCAGCTGACTTCAATGACTCACAGGATGACAGAGAGAACCAACGACCCACAGATCACCCTAATGACTCTCTAGACTGCTAACACTGTCCACACCCAGGCCCCAGTGATCTACACCTACAAGGATGACTCAACAACTAAGGCCAAGTTTACACTAGACCGTATCTGTCTCGTTTTCTTCGCGGATGCACTGTCCGTTTACATTAAAACGCCTGGAAACGCCGGGAAACGGGAATCCGCCAGGGTCCACGTATTCAATCCAGATCGTGTCTGGTCCGGTGCTGTGTAAACATTGAGAATACGCGGATACGCTGTGCTGAGCTCTAGCTGGCGTCATCATTGGACAACGTCACTGTGACATCCACCTTCCTGATTCGCTGGCGTTGGTCATGTGACGCGACTGCTGAAAAACGGCGTGGACTTCCGCCTTGTATCACCTTTCATTAAAGAGTATAAAAGTATGAAAATACTGCAAATACTGATGCAAATACTGCCCATTGTGTAGTTATGATTGTCTTTAGGCTTGCCATCCTTCTACTTGCAAGTGGTAAGTGACGCGCATGCCCGATACGCACTAGGATCACACACACAGCGGCTCAGTCCCAAATCACTGTTCGTGCACTTCACTCGCGCGCTCTGTGAGCTGCGCAGGGCCGGAGTGCGCACCCTCCAGAGGGCACTCGCTGTTCAGGGCGGAGTGATTTGGAGCGCAGGATGCCTGCGGAGCCGAGCGTATCCGTGTACTGGCGTTGCTGTGTGCACGCGAATCGTGTATTGGCGTTGCTGTGTGCACGCTAATTGTTTTAAAAACGTTAATCTGATGATCCGCTGATACGGTCTAATGTAAACCCCACCTAAGGTGACCTTAACGACTCTCCGGAGGGTTGCTTTTTGATCCACTAGAGGATAAATACCTGGAACTCTCTACTGGTCAGACAAAGCTGAAGAAGTCTTTCAGATGAGAGGTGAAACGTCTTCAAGAATTTCAAGCAAGTCCAGTTGCCTTCTTTTAGCACCTACAGTTCACTGGTTGTATGTCACACTGGATAAAAGTGTCTGCTAAATGGCATGTAATGTAATCTTAGAAAACTAGACACGAGTTTGATTAGTTTCCAGTGGTCCATGATGCCTCGCTGTCTTGTTAGACATCCTCCTGAGACAGCATTTCCCCCCGTTTTGAACATACCAATTGTGTCAGACAAAAAATAAAACGAAAGTTGCCTAAAATGGCCATCATAACAAACAGAAACATACAACAAGAGTAGAGGAACAGAAGTAGAAATGTTCTCTGAGATTTGCAGCAGAGATCCTGCTCCCTGACATGGAAACCTACCAGCAGCATATGGTTCAGCTGTCGCAGACAGTAAAAGTGACCATTATCCGGAGTGACCTCATGGCTTTGACTGTGGCCAGTGGCACTGAAACATGTGGCGTTATCTTCTGCCATGGTAGCATGCACCAGCTGGCTAAACAGATACAAGCTTTCAGATTTCTACATTGCTTTGCTAAATTTCAGTACAAATCAATGTAGAGTGATTAGCCAGGATAGACGTTTGGTGTGTCAAGGTACCTCAGACAACATCAATGCAGGAACAGTAGCGGTAATATCGCTATATTATCGTTGATTCAGAACTAGTATAAGCAGATTAACCTTGCTCCCATGCAATGTGGCTCTGGAATTAGCGGTTTATTCAAAATCAGGCTATCCATACACCTCCTCCAGTCCTCCTGGCCTGAATACTTACAGGATCAAAGCTCATGAAATCAGCATGTTAGAAGTAAACTCAAGAGACGTATGATCAGGGTGGAGCCTTTCTTGCTTGTCCTGACCAAAGCGAGAGATTTTTTAAGGAGGTGTTCTGGCACTACAATCTCTCAAGGCTGGCAGCTTCACGCTAGGATTCTGGCAATGCACCATACAGCAAATATCTCACACCAGGGGTAAAGAAGAGGGGAGAGAAAGCGCTAAGAAGTAAAGGAAGGAGAAAAAACCAAACAAACACTTCAAATGGATGAGTCTTTTTAAAGTAATTTAAGTTGCAGCTTTAGCAGTGGCTCAAGAGAGGAGAAAAGATGGCCCGGGTCTGTGTTTCCATGCTATTGCGAGACTATAAGCTGCAGAATGTGCCATGTAAACATCTCATTCCAGTCATGCACTCCCAATAAGGCAGAGAGTCTGGAGTGGTTACTACAACAAGCACAAATGGGGTATTATTAGAATAAGACCTGTGATGATATACATACACTGTTAATGTTCACTTCATGTTCACTTCATTTTAAGTGCTGCGCACTGCTCGAAGTTATCTAAAAAAAATAATAAAAAAGAGTCGGCTAGTTTTAAGAGAACATGCCAGCAAAAAACAATTAGAGAAACAATAATCTACACTCGCCGGACACTTTATTAGGAACACCCAAACAAGTACTTGCTGTTTTATACAGTTATTTAATCAGCCAATCCCTTGACAGCAACACAAATGCAGGCACAAATCAAGCGCTTCAGTTAATGTTCACTTCAAACATCAGAATGGGAAAAATTGTGATCTCAAAGTGTAACATTCACTGTGGCATGGGTGTTGGTTTGAGCCAGATGGACTGGTTTGAGTATTTCAGAAACTGCTGATCTCCTGGGGTTTTCACACACAACAGTCTCTAGGGTTTACACAGAATGGTGTGAAAAACAAAAAACATAGAAGGAGTGAGCAATAGTTCTGTGGGTGGAAACAAACACCTTGTTGATAAGAGAGGTCAGAGGAACATGGCCAGATTAGTTCGAGCTGCCAGGAAGGATCTAGTAACTCATATAATTGCTCTTTACAACCGTGGTGAGCAGAAAAAGCATCTCAGGTGGTGTTTACATTAGACCGTATCCGTCTCGTTTTCGTCGCGGATGCACTGTCCGTGCACATTAAAACGCCGGGAAACGACTCCACAGGCGGAACAACTTGAATCCGCCAGGGCCCACGTATTCAACCCAGTTCGTATCTGATCCGGTGCTGTGTAAACATTGAGGAACGAGGAAACGCAGTGCTGAGCTCTAGCTGACGTCGTCATTGGACAACGTCACTGACATCCACCTTCCTGATTCGCTGGCGTTGGGATCACACACACAGCGGCTCAGTCCCGAATCACTGCTCGTGCGCTTCACTCGCGTGCTCTGTGAGCTGCGCAGGGCCGGAGTGCGCACCCTCCAGAGGGCACTCGCTGTTCAGGGCGGAGTGATTTGGAGCGCAGGAGGAAGCGCTGAGCCGCACTGAGGTTTATTTACACATTTCAACTTATTTACCTCCTTCAGGCGCTTAAACTCAGTGAGAACATGAACATCACAGCCAGGTGTGTTTATCTGCTGGAGAAGGTGTTCGCTTGCCATCCTTCCACTTGCAAGTGGTGAGTGACTTGCGCATGCCCGATATGCACTGGGATCATGTGACGTGCCGTCTAATTAGTCATGTGATTAGCGTATCCGTGTATTGGCATTGCTGTGTGCACGCGAATCGTGTATTGGCGTTGCTGTGTGCACGCGAATCGTTTTAAAAACGTTAATCTGATGATCCACTGATACGGTCTAATGTAAACACCACCTCAGCATGCAACAACAGAAGACCACATTGGGTTCCACTCCTGCCAGCCAAGAACAGGAATCTTAGAATCACGAACAAGTTCCTATTAAAGTGGCCGAGGAGTGTATGTCACCTCTATGTTTAAAAAAAAAAGGCTAATTACGCTTCTTGTAGGATGAGGTTTCTTTGCTTGATGTTCTACAACACTGAACGTAACTATAAATAAAGAAAAAGTATGACACCATTTGTAATATAGCGATGTAATCACTGGCAAATTGTTGTGGTATAAGAGGAATAAAACATGCTGTTATTGGAAAATAATCAGCACGCACAACAGTCTCTAGAATTTACACAAAATGGTGTGAAAAACAAAAAACATTGATTGAGCGACAGTTCTGTGGGTGGAAACAAACGCCTTGTTGATAAGAGAGGTCAGAGGGAAATGGACAGATTGGCTCGAGCTGCCAGGAAGGATCTAGTAACTCATATAATCACTCTTTACTACCGTGGTGAGCAGAAAAGCATCTCAGCATGCAGCAGCAGATGGGTTCCACTCCTGCAGCCAAGAACAGGAATATTAGAATGAAGAACAAGTTCCTATTAAAGTGGCCAGTGAGTGTACAGTGCCTTAAAGGAACAGTCCACCATACTTCCATAATGAAATATGCTCTTATCTGAATTGAGACGAGCTGCTCTGTACCTCTCCGAGCTTTGCGCGACCTCCCAGTCAGTCAGACGCGCTGTCACTCCTGTTAGCAATGTAGCTAGGCTCAGCATGGCCAATGGTATTTTTTGGGGCTGTAGTTAGATGCGACCAAACTCTTCCGCGTTTTTCCTGTTTACATAGGTTTATATGACCAGCGATATGAAACAAGTTCAGTTACACAAATTGAAACGTAGCGATTTTCTATGCTATGGAAAGTCCGCACTATAATGACAGGCGTACTAACACCTTCTGCGCGCTTCGACAGCGCATTGATATCTGAGCTCCGTATCAATGCGCTGCCGAAGTGCGCAGGTGGTGTTAGTACGCCTGTCATTGTAGTGCGGACTTTCCATAGCATAGAAAATCGCTACGTTTCAATTTTTTTTAACTGAACTTGTTTCATATCACTGGTCATATAAACCTATGTAAACAGGAAAAACGCGGAAGAGTTTGGTCGCATCTAACTACAGCCCCAAAAAATACAATTGGCCATGCTGAGCCTAGCTACATTGCTAACAGGAGTGACAGCACGTCTGACTGCGTCTGACTGACTGGGAGGTCGCGCAAAGCTCAGAGAGGTACGGAGCAGCTCATCTCAATTCAGATAAGAGCATATTTCATTATGGAAGTACGGTGGACTGTTCCTTTAAAAACTACTGAAGGCTAAGATGACCCTATTTACATATCTTTTTAATAAATAAATAAATAAATAAATAAATAAATAACAGCAGTTTTCTGAATAACAGTTTCTCACCCTGTTTTGTCAAATTTCTAACCTGATCCCATGACATACTTAACATTTGAATTTCACCGCTGTACGTTTCATCGTAACAGGATATAAAAATCATATCTGGTGGAAGGTTATTGCCTGTCATCTTAAATCCATCAACAGGGATTCTGTACCCAACTCATTACCTCGTTTATGACTTATTCTTCTTCTTCCTGTCATTACGACTTGACTAATTGCGGATAATGATGAGCATGGAAACACAGCCAGTGGGTTTTAGTGGGCTCGGAGAAGGAAAGTGTACGTGCTGCTTATGACTTGCACTTTCTGGCAACTTGGCCTGACTTGCACAATCCTCATGAAAAGCTCTGCAGTATGTAAACAACACAATTTTGCAAGATGGCAGTTCATGCAAAAAAGCACAGATGAATGCATTCTTCATGCTGGAATTGAAATCTATCCCCTCCCTTTTTTTTTGTCCCCCCCCCCCCCCCGTTTTTTTTTCTTCTTTCCTCTGCATCAATACAAAACAAATCAGCTTAAAATAAAGCAGAATCGTTATGATATTATAGTTGGAACAGTTAAAGACAAGGATATGTTTCTTTCACTTCAGTACAGAAAAGGGGCAGGTTCATGCTTCTTTTAGAGAAGAATTCAGGACGGAATCGTATCAGCTAATCTAGATTTAAAAAAAAAAAGGAAGTTCAGAAAGCATTAATATACACAGGAACTCATCCTGATCTGTTTCTAGGGAAAAACCACCTTTAATCCATTTACATATTAAGCTGTCTCCATAAGTAATATCATCCATAAGTAGACATGAACTATAGCAGTCACTGTGAAATTTATGTTTGAACTGAATCCTCTGGCGGACAGTTTGATCCCAATTTGACTTATGAAGGCTGCAGAGCCCGAGCGCATGAGAAGCTGAGAGTTAAGGGCCTTGTCCAGGTGGCTTTCAAACAGGATTTTAACTCAACCTTCTTTTCACTAGTGTAGTGGTAGCCTACTTAAACCACTGACACACCACAAATTGGTGCATTCAAGTCATTTCATGGTCAAATGCTCCAGTGTAACTCCAATCATTACCACTTGGTTAAAAATAAGTAAATAAATAAATAATAATACGAGTTGTAGAATACTTTACAATACTCTAATCTTAATCGTCATCTAATTAGGTACATATTTGGTTCATATATTTGAGCAAGAAGTCAAATCACAATATTTGAAGACATTTCTACAATACACAGCACATATACAGTAGTGTCCAAAAGGCTGACGCACATGTAAAGAAATGCTGTAGACCAAAAATGGCTTAAAAATAATGAAATGAAATGTTTCAACATAAAAACAAGAGCGGTCTGAGAGCACAATGTCCCTCGCTGGCAACTCTGCCATAACTCTGATAAAATGTGACTGAATTGAACAAAATTGCAATATGCGTATTATCGACGTATAACAAAGAATCCTGCCAAGTTTTGTGAAATTCCTCCAAAAGTTGTGAGAGGAGTTGATTTCAGACGACGAGCACCCTTCCTGGGACGGATGGAGGGACGGACATCGCCACGACATAATCCCCCTTCGGGCCTTTCAGCCAGCGGAGGATAAAAATTGTGAGGGAAGTTGATTTCAGAAAGCAAGCACACCTTGATAAAATTGCCAAAGTACAATTTTGTTAATAATCAAGGGCATAACTCTGGTAAAACTTTGTCCAAATTAAATGAAATTTCAATATATGCGTATAACTGTCATCTAACAAAGCCTTTTGCCAAGTTTGGTGAAATTCCTCCACAAATTGTGAGAGGAGTTGATGTCAGAAGAACGTACACCCTCATGAAATTGTCAAAGTACAAGTTATTTAATCAAGGGTCAAAACTCTGGTAAAGTTTTCACAAACGAAATTAAATTGCAATATGCGTATTACCGTCATATAACAAGGCATTTTGCCAATCTTCGAGAAATTCGTCCAAAAATTGTAAGAGGAGTTGATGTCAGAAGGCGAGCACACTTTCATGAAATTGTGAAAGTACAAGGTTGTTAATCAAGGGCTGTAACTCTGGTAAAATGCGACTGAATTGAACAAAATAACAATACGCGTACTACCGACATATAACAAAGCCTCTTGCCAAGTTTGGTGAAATTCCTCCATGAACTGTGAGAGGAGTTGATTTCAGAAGGAAAACACACTCTCATGAAATCGTCAAAGTATAATTTTGTTAATCAAGGGCTGTAACTCTGGTAAAATGTGACCAAATTTAAGGAAATTGCAATATGCGTATTACTGACATATAACAAAGAATCCTACCAAGTTTGGTGAAATTCCTCCAAAAATTGTGAGAGGAGTTGATTTCAGAAGGTGAGCGCCCTTCCCGGAACGGACGGACGGACGGACGGACAGACATCGCCACGACATAATCCTCCTTCAGGCCTTTCAGCCAGCGGCGGATAAAAAATACTATAAACAGCAGTAAGCCATAATAAATGAACAATGCAAAGTCAGTATTTGGTGTGAGACGACCCTTTGCTTAAAAAAAATAGCAGTCTCAGGTACAGTGAGTGCAGTTTTATAAGGAAATGAGCTGTAGGTTTTACTGAGCATCTTGCAGAACCAACCACAGTTCTTCTGGACACTTTGACTGTCACACTCGCTTCTTCATTTTGCACCAAAACCCAGTCGTTTTCTTTTTTAATCTGAAAAGTGCTATCTTATAGAATATGCTGCTCAGATACAATTTTTTTTTTTTTTTTTAATCTGTAACATTTAATTTTGTGCTGGAAAATGAATAAATGTTTGGAACTCTAAAATGTACTGACTCGATAATGTAGAAGTTATAAAAAAGAAATCTATAACAAAGTCTCATCTCATTATCTCTAGCCGCTTTATCCTTCTACAGGGTCGCAGGCAAGCTGGAGCCTATCCCAGCTGACTACGGGCGAAAGGCGGGGTACACCCTGGACAAGTCGCCAGGTCATCACAGGGCTGACACATAGACACAGACAACCATTCACATTCACACCTACGGTCAATTTAGAGTCACCAGTTAACCTAACCTGCATGTCTTTAGACTGTGGGGGAAACCGGAGCACCCAGAGGAAACCCACGCGGACACGGGGAGAACATGCAAACTCCACACAGAAAGGCCCTCGCCGGCCCCGGGGCTCGAACCCAGGACCTTCTTGCTGTGAGGCGACAGCGCTAACCACTACACCACCGTGCCGCCCTATAACAAAGCCTGTATGAAGTAAAAAAAAAATATATATATATATATAGGGTGCCGAAAACTTTTACACAGTAACATTTAACAGTTGTTCCATGAAATCGAGTCGTACCTGAGCTGATAGCCGACGAGGCGCGTAACTGTTTTATTTTATCCACATTCACTGGATTTTGAGAAACAGAGCATTTTTATTTTTTGCAAATTTGATAAATAAAAACTTTATACAAAACATCCGACAAAATAATTTCCGCTTAGAATGTAAACAAACTGGCAAAATGACAGTAGCAATTTGTGAAAAATGCGATAATAATAATTATTGAAAAATAAACAAGATACAGTATGTTCTTACTATCGAATACTTTTATTCCATATTTTGTTGCTTTTTTTTTTGTAATTTTTGGGGTTTTGTTCTCGAGTAGTGTTTTTATTCCGTCCTCGGTTGGTTCAGCAACATGCTCCGCCATTTTCTTCTTCTTCTTTAGGGTTTTTTGGTGGTTGGCAAACCGACTTAAAGGTGCATTACAGCCACCGACTGGGCTGGAATGTGGAACAGGAGATATTGGGGGGGGGCAAAAAACTATATTCTTTTAGCTATTTTTGTTTCTTTCAAATACTCGATAACAAAGTAATATGTCTGACTTGATGAGCTCCGCCATTTTGTTTTTCTCTACTCATGGTATACTACGAGCCTAGTAGTACAGTAGAGTAGCCAATCAGAGCGCCCGATTGCTCATATCCAGTGGATGTGGATAGAATAAATGTGTGTGTTTGACAGAAACTGCGAGCAAAACAGCAGAACTGCATTAAAAATATCCTGTTTAAGGGTTTGGTGGAGCTTTTATTTTATGTCTACAAATATACAGTACATACATTATCGTTACACCGAAAAGGAGAAATTTTTGGCTATTTTAAATAGTCAGGATAATATTAAAATCAAACACTAATTCCAAGTTTCATTCAGTTTGTTCTAAAAAAATCTTTATCATAAGATCAGGATACCCATGGTATCAATCTATGTATAATTTATCATGATATCAATGTTGTAGCATCCTAGTCTAAACCCTATATGAAACATATATTATTATTTTCCATTATTCCATACTTAAACATTCAACGTGTGAACTGTCGGCCACTTGGAGTCACATCGAGACCATTTAGAGTAACCACTGTTTTTGGGAGGCGACAAGAAACTGAAGAACCCTGAGAAAACCCACAAAGGCTCAAGGAGAACATGGACGAAAGCTCTACATGGACAGTTCCTCAAAGTCAGGATTGAACCTTGGTGCTCTGCTCCAACAATGCACTACTTCAATGACAATCCAAATCATTTTCAAACACCCAGTTGTTGTTTTTCTTTTTTCCCCCTGACATCCATACAAAACACTGTAGTGTCGTGGATCATACTGGTGTTCAGTTCAATCTTTGCAGACTATGAAACAGGTCAGAGCGGTGACAGCGGTGTTGTGCAAGCCTGTAGAGGATTATTTACATTTATTCATTTGGCAGATGCTTTTATCCAAAGCAGAGTACAAGTGAGGATCCAATCCAAACACAGAACCGGGCTGGCGAGGGTGAGTGATTTTGCTTAAAGGAAAACCCCACCCCAAAACCCATTAAATGTGTTTATATTGAAATATCTGTGATGGTTCTAGTGAGAGAGTGAGTTCAATGCTAATGTGTTGGTTTCTCGTTATTCCTGTGAAAATCTCGTGGCTGTATGTTGCTCTGACACTGACACCATAGAAAGACACTTGTGTCTTGCATGATTACAATATGTCTTTTCCTTTAAAAAAATACATCAGCAGTGTCACATATAAGTGAAAAGAGTCATGTTTTCCTCTAAGCTCCTAAGAGCTTTTGATCTTACTCATCATTTTCATTTTCAGTGATGAGAAATGTAGTACAGACATCGAGGAGATGTTGGTGCAAACGCTGGCAGTTGTGCTGAGTTACAGTCGAGACTTGGCTCAATTAGTTCGTGATTTATGAGATGACGAGCATGATGGCAGTTCTAGTATGATTGTTGAAGCTTTGGAAGCTTCGGCCGAGTAGGCAGATGAAGAGATAGGAGAGCTGAACAGACTAAAGGACTAAAGCACTGCTGCATCGCAGTCTTTAGGTAGAGATTACATTACGTTACAGCCGTTTAGCAGACGCTCTTATCCAGAGCGATGTACAACATACCCAGAGCACCCTGGGGGGCAGTTAGGGGTTAAGTGCCTTGCTCAAGGGCACTTTAGCCATCCGTGCTGGTCCAGGGAATCAAACCAGCTACCTTTTGGTCCCAAAGCTGCTTCTATGACACGAGGGTGGAATCTCACTCTTGCCACGATCAGCAGGTTTGTGGGTAATCAAGGAAACCATTAACCACAATGAAAACAGAAAACGGACCAAAGAGGTTTAAAGACATTGTTCAGGGTGTTCTTTTAAGTGCCCAATCGTGACCCTGGTAGTCCTGGGATTTGACCCGACAACCTTCCAAAACTTTAACCGCCAAACCTCTGCTCTTGTTACACCGTAATTATGATGACAATAAACAGCTTTACAGAAATGTAAACTGCAAAGAAAACAAACACTTATCTCATCTCATTATCTCTAGCCACTTTATCCTGTTCTACAGGGTCGCAGGCAAGCTGGAGCCTATCCCAGCTGACTACGGGCGAAAGGCAGGGTACACCCTGGACAAGTCGCCAGGTCATCACAGGGCTGACACATATACCCTGTCTACACTAGGGATTTTGTACCGATACGAAACTACTTTCGTACCGCAACACCTGTCCATACTAGCAACTATACCGGTACTGTAGCAGTATAACTGCATCGGTACGAAACCCACAAATGTATGGGTTTCGTATCGGTACGGTATCGGTACTGTAGCGCTTCGCTGTAGTGTGGACAGATGAAGCGGCTCTGTATCGATACAAATATAATGTGCATGCGCAAAGTCACGCACCTCAATCGATGTCTTCGCTGAATAAAATAGTGAAGAACGGAGATTCGTTTTCTTTGTTTCTTTCTCAACTGCCTCGCGCATTTTATACGACTCGACTGAATAAATGACCACCAGAAATACAGACTGTACATTGACAACAAAAAGCACACACACATCCGCCATATTCTCGGAAGGAAGTTGGTAACCACGGAAACATTTTGCGCACGCGCATTTCAACTACCGTGAAAGAAAACCGCAAACATTTCTCGCTAGTGTGGACAGATGCACTAAACTGTACCGGTATACTTTGTATCGATACAGTTATATTGTACCACTTTCGTACCGGTATACGTGTGAACACAGCATTAGACACAGACAACCATTCACATTCACACCTACGGTCAATTTAGAGTCACCAGTTAACCTAACCTGCATGTCTTTGGACTGTGGGGGAAACCGGAGCACCCGGAGGAAACCCACGCGGACACGGGGAGAACATGCAAACTCCACACAGAAAGGCCCTCGCCGGCCCCGGGGCTCGAACCCGGACCTTCTTGCTGTGAGGCGACAGCACTAACCACTACACCACCGTTGCCGCCTATATTATATTATATTATATTATATTATATTATCCCTCAATCCGGCGGCACGGTGGTGTAGTGGTTAGCTCTGTCGCCTCACAGCAAGAAGGTCCTGGGTTCGAGCCCCGGGGCCGGCGAGGGCCTTTCTGTGTGGAGTTTGCATGTTCTCCCCGTGTCCGCGTGGGTTTCCTCCGGGTGCTCCGGTTTCCCCCCCAGTCCAAAGACATGCAGGTTAGGTTAACTGGTGACTCTAAATTGACCGTAGGTGTGAATGTGAGTGTGAATGGTTGTCTGTGTCTATGTGTCAGCCCTGTGATGACCTGGCGACTTGTCCAGGGTGTACCCCGCCTTTCGCCCGTAGTCAGCTGGGATAGGCTCCAGCTTGCCTGCGACCCTGTAGAAGGATAAAGCGGCTACAGATAATGAGATGAGATGAGATGAGATCCCTCAATCCCCCTGACACACCAGTCCAGTGATCTGACCAGAATATTCTTGTGTTTAGTTGAACACATTTTCCACCTATTTTAAAATAACCTGCATTAAATTCAAACCAGACCTAACAAGTGCTTAAAGGACATCCTGTACGAATAGTATAGCTTATAAAGTCCCAAAACAGTTCAGTTTAAAACTAAAATCATAACTATATCTGGGATAATATCCTATACAGTACTGCTAATATCACGTTAGCCTGCTAGCACCCAGATACTTATCCAAGCCCCAATTTGAACACATTGTCCTGTTTTGTTTTTAAAATGTTCACGGAATGTTCTGAAAATGGACTCAATGAGCTGAGATCATATCAAGTCAGAGATATGAAGAAAAAAAAACACACAAAATAAACCACAAGCTAGCAGGCTGGCTAAAGTAAAAATACAGGACTAGCCACCTAGCTAACTGAAGTCTTTAGTTGAAAGCACTGTTATGTCGGTGCTTAACATTGAACAGGGCGACATTTTGGACTTTTAAACAGTTATACAGCTTGTATATGTGTGTAATTATCATGTCTGTGGTTGTGCGTGTGTTTTTAAGAGTCGTTTTGTGAGGCTAATTCAGCAGGCTAAGCTAGCAAAATATCCTAAATACCCCCTTTGGAAAGCCCAGTTGCCGGTGGCAACAGCAGCACTTTTAATGTACAAAGTTGGCTTGTGCAGTTGGGCTTCAACTGTAACTGTGCTTTTTTTTCCCTCTTCTTTTCTTTTTTGACGCATGTAAAGAAGATAAACTTGTCAGAATGTACGACTGAACACTATAAAAAGTGATTTTGTAACCTAGTAACGCTGATACAATGTTGATACAATGTTGATATTTATGTACAGCTGACCTACAGCTTGGGGTTACATTGTATCTCTCTCTCTCTCTCTCTGTGTGTTATGTAAATAATAATAATAATAATAATAATAATAATAATAATAATAATAATAATAATAATCTGTATTCTTGTTGCTGTGTTTGTTTGTTTTTTTATCATGTAAAAACAGTATCACTTGAGAATGATCCTGCGGATTATTTGTAAACTACCAAAGATGATT